>NC_133622.1:185462330-185608759 GCF_048593235.1 Sminthopsis crassicaudata | reverse complement strand
ACCATACTTGAAACATTGTGTCCCCTCACTTTCAATCTCCTACTTTCCCAATCTTTTTCAAGACTTAGTTCCAATTCCACCTTTTTTGACTTTCTCAGTCCCTCCAGTGGTTAGTGGTTAGTAGACTGCCTTGTTGTTATTCAGTCCTGTCCAATTCTTTATGACCCCATTTGGGGTGTTCTTGATAAAGATACTGGCATGTCATTTCCTTCTCCAGCTCATTTTACAGATGAGGAAACTGAGGCAAACAGGGTGAAATGACTTGTCCAATGTCACTAGTTAGTATCTGAGGCCAGATTTGAAATCAGGAAAATGAATCTTTTTGAATCAAAGCCCAGAGCTCTACCCATCTTATCACCTAGCTGCTTGTCTTACTTCTACTTAGTAAATATCTTGTTGCATCCCCATTAGAAAATTAGGGGATCGAAGAAAAGGATTTTTTTTTACCTTTATTTTGATTTGCAGACTCAATGCCTAGGACATGGTTTAAGTTCCTTATCTACCAGATAGATTCTAAGTTCAGTTAGGACGAAACCTGGCTTTTCTCAATTTTGTATTTTCCCCCAGATATTTAATAAAGGGCTATGGAAGTTAGTTAACTGATGCTTGTTGGCTGTCTGTGTGGTTCCTTTCATGTCTCATTTTTGATTCTGTGGTCCAATGTCCTGAGTTCATATCCTTCCCTTGACACTTAGTACCTATGTAACTTCAGACAATGTCACTAACTTTTTGAACCTCAGATTCTCTGTCTGAAAAAATAGGGATATTAGAGGAGATGACTTCAGAGGTCACTTAGAGTTTTAGATCTATTATTCTCAAGCTGGGCAGGGGTTATACTTCTCATTTTATGTGAGGCAGCTGAGGCTTAAAGACACAAAGTTATTTGTCCAAATTCACACAACTAGTGTCAGAGCTAGGGCTCGATACCATGTCTTCTAATTCCCAACTCAGCATTTTTGTTACTATACCACTTCTTCCTTGAACAGAGATTGTGTAATATCCTTTCTTTACTTGAGGAGAAAAATGGAAACTCACTCTGCTAAACTTTTTGTTGCTTTTAAGTGCCCTTTGGGTATTCTCCTTTGTAAAACTGAACAAAATTAATGGAATTCCTCTTCCTATACCCACAAAGATATAAAGGTATAAAGGCAAAGGAAGGGTTACAATGTTTCAGTAGCTCCTTAAGGCTAAGGGGATTTGGGCACAGCCAACTTACCTTTTCCTTGTGCAGCATCCTCTCCATGGACTTGTTATCTGCATAGTTAGAATAGTTGATTAAGCAGCAAGTGTGAAGAGATCTGAGAATGATTATCTAGAGAAAAGAAGTGAGGTTTTGGGGAGGGTTTTGAAGGGATAGTGGTAAAATGCATTTCCATCTTCAAATCCCTGAAGATTCCATGGTGGAAGAATTAATCAGAATTTTGTATGAAACTTGAAAGAAAAGAAGATTTTAACAGGTAAAGAAGTGGAGAAGAGGTGAAGGAGGATAGGGTGCCAGGAAATAAATAACACAACCAAGAAGTGTCTAGAGTTTGAGGAAAGTGAATTACAGAATAAAGTTCAAAAGAGAATACAGGAGCAGCACTGTAAAGAAGGACATTGGGGCTCAATATTACAAAAAAAGAAAGAAAAAGGCTTTTGTGGAGCTGTCCAATAATGAGTTTGGCTATTTTTTGAGGTAATGAAGTTTCCTGTCTCTAGAGGTCATTAAGTGCAATTGGATGATACCTTGCTAGGGATATTGTAGATAGAATGCCCGCTCAGATGTCTGAGGCCAATTAATATTTATTTAGCATCTACTATGTGCCAGGAACTGTATTAGGGAATAAAAATATAAAGAAAAGAATAAAATAATCCTTGCTCTCAAAGAACTTAACACTCTGAGATTCTGAATCTATTTAATGCACCTTTTCTCTATGCCCAAATGTTTGCCAAGTCCTGTCTCTAATGCCTGGAGCATCTTCCCCTTATTTTTCACATACCGACACCTCTCCATCATTCTTTTTTGCCTAGATTATTATTATGGCTCCCCAATTTACTTCAAGTTAAGCAAATGTCCTTGGCTACATTCTCTACCACTTACCCTACTATTCCCATTCACCATACACACTAGTGGCAGACAAATATTTCTAATATTCAGATCTTTCCAAGTCATTTCCCTGCTCACAGCCCCTCAGAAAACTCTCATTTGCTCTAGGAAGAAATTCAAATACTTCAAGGGTCATTTAAGACCCCTCAAGATCTATCTTCAACCTCCCTTTATCTCTCTTTACAGCCATTGTAGTAGAGGCAAACCAGACTGTTCATTATTCCTATATGACTTATTAATGATTCTATACATTCCATGCTTTTCTAACTCTGTGTCTTTATTCATGCCATCCTCCTATTCCTGAAATTTCCCATCACACTTTTCTGCCTGTTCAAGTCCTGAATACTCTTCAAGGTCCAGTTGAAATTCTATTTCCAGAAAGAGGGGATTGTTTCCATGTCTGAAAGTCAACAACATCTCAAGCATTGCACTTTGCCTTGTAACATACTTATCTACTTAATTCAATACTCTAAGGATAAATGACAACAATAATAATAGCAAATGTGTATGTATATATATATGTATACATACATATATGTACATATATATGTATATATATGCATATAATATTGTATATGTTTTGTAATATATCCTATAGTATATATTACATATATGATTAGCAAGCATTAAAATTATATTGTTGTGTGTTATAGTTTTAATGTTTGCTAAATGCTTTTAAAATATTATCTAAATTTATTCTCATAATAACTTTGATAATTAGGTGCTATTATTATCCCCATTTTATAGATGTGGAAGTGTAAGCTGAAAGAGGTTCTCATTTTTCCAGGGTCTCACAGGTAGAAAGTATCTGATGCTGGATTTTAATTTCGTCCTCCCCAATTCTCAGTAAATCTTCCCTTTTTTTGATAAGATTGATATGTGTGAATCCATTCAATTCACTGAGAAAAATCTTTAAAGGAATTGTATTGGGGACAGAGGCCTGCAACATTCCCCCCAAGAGTTCACTCTAGTTTTACAATGGCCATTTAAACACTAGCCCACATCTTTCCATCTTGTCTATAAGAACATCAAAAGAGATTTAGACATATACCTTGCTGAAGTTTAAGTATTCTATGTCCTTTGGGTTCCTATGAACTATCAGCCTAGCTAAAAACAGAACAAGAAAAACAATTATTCTCCTTTCAAAATAGAATAATTTGGTGTAGCATGACTTTTTCTTAGTGAACCCATGTTAGCTCAAAGTGATCACACTTTCCTTTCCAAGGGCTTGCAAATTATTCCAGAACGCTATCTGAAAAAAAACCTAGAAACTTCTGGGATTAAAAAAAAAATTATATAATCCAACTGCTCATCAAAGGGTCCCTCCATTGTAGTAAACTACTTTCTCAAATATTAAAAAAAATACAATACCAGAACTAGTGGCTTCCTTAGACATCTGATGTTGTACCAAGGGGAAAGAAAAATTACACATACTTTCCCTAGAGCCATCCAAGTTACTTCTTTCTCCCATTGGTAGATGAAATTTTATTAAATTTTGGCCTTTAATTTCCTTAGTTTCAACATACATACCTAATCACCAAATGATTCAGAACCTTCAAGTATTATTAACCTCTACATACTTTCCCTAGTCATACCACATATAGACAGGCTTAACTAGGTTCAAGAAATGCTCCCATTCTGGGGTCTCAGCATACTCCTTGAAACATCAGTTATTAACCCTCCTAATAATTGTTTCCCTTTTTCACCACTGCCACCAATATGACAAACATTCTGAATATAAGTTTTGCAAAACACAGAAACATTAGTGGGGAAGTCCCTCCCGACTTGAGATAGGTTTGGAACCCAAAGTCCTTTCCCTTCCCACTAGGGAGCAATGGAGAGAGATGATCAGCATTTTACCACTGACAACTTGTCTTCTCTAATAAACAGTTTTCATTTAAAACTCCAATATTAAGGTGAATATAATAGTACAACGGGCAATAGCTGGTTCCTTTGCCAGGATAATTAGTAATTACTTAACTTTAATTGTTCACAGAAAACGACCAGCATGAAGCATGATGCTTCTTTTTATGCCATGGGAGAAAGAATTTGAAGTATGAATGTTTTGTTTTGTTTCCTTGTGTTATTTATGTCTGGAGTTCTTAAAAAAATAACTAGATGCCACACAAGGCAATCCTGGAACCAGATGAAAGATTTCTTAAGCATGTCTCACTCCCCCTTCCCAATTTCCCTGTTCAGTATCTCTCCCCTACATGGTTTAATAGAAAGACAATCCCTCCTTGTCATTTCCAGTCAAGAGAGCTGACATTTAACCCAGATTCTTTCATTGATTCATGACCTAGGACACATTATTCACTTTTCTAGGCCTCTAAAAACAAAGAAAATTGGAGCAAATATTTTTTCTCTTTTTAGTAATCCTCACTATAAATTTTGATTGTCTCCTCACTCTTTCTTACTCTCCAATAATGAATAGTTACTACATCTTGATAATTCTTCTTTCATAACCTTCAGCCTCTTTTTAACTACCCCAGATCAGGCCCTCATCATCTTTCATCTGGATTATATAACAACAGGGCAATACTTGACAGAGACTACATATCATACCATGTGCAGATATTTGGGAATTGTTAGATGTATCTTTTTATGGAAAGAAAGTTTGTTGTAGAATTTTTTTTTCTGCTACCAACTTCTAGGGTTCAGCTGGGTATATTTTCTCTTCTCTATATTAGAAGTGGGTAACTGTGTTTTTAGCTTAGAACTCAGTATCTTAAATTTCAGTTTTTACCACTTTAAGGGTAGGTTCTGACCATTGTATTTCTCCTACTCAATATACTTCAGTATTTCCTTATTGTCTTTAAATTTCCCTGTTAATATTTTAAAGCTATTAACAATCTATGTCCAATCTATCTTTCCAAACTCATATATTGTTATCCTTCCTATAATCTATAGTCTGGCTAAATTTACTCTTACTGTTCCTCACACACAGAACTTCTTTTCCTGTCTCTAGGTTTGCCTTGGACATTCTCTAGGATTGTAATACACTCCTTTCATATCTCTACCTTATAGAATATTTTACTTGCTTCTTGACTCATCTCAATTACTTCTTGATAAACTATTTTTAAAATTCAGTCCTATTTTATTTTCATTTATGAATTCTTTCTCTACTCCCATCCATTGAGAAGGAAAGAAAAACAAAGCCCATTATAACTACAAAGAATCAAGGAAAAAAAACCACCTACTTTGAGCACATCCAAAAAAACAAAAGAGAAAAAAAGAAAAGAAAGAAAATATGCCCTAATTTTTACTCATTTCATCAATTGGAATGTATCTGGAAGTACATAGCATATTTTAAAATTAATTCATTAAAATAGATTTTTTAAATTAAAAAACCTTTTAACAATAGTTTTTATTTTAAATATACATTCAAATATAGTTTTCAACATTCAACCTTGCAAAATTTTAGGTTTCAAAATTTTCTACCTCCTTTCCCCCACCTCCTGCCATAGATAGCATGAAATCTAATATAAGTTAAATATGTATAATTCTTCTAAATATATTTCCATATTTATCATTCTTCACAAGAAAAATCAGATCAAAAAAAAAAAAGAGGGAAAAACAACAACAAAAAGGTGAAAATACTATGTTGGGATCCAGTCAGTCCCCAATTTCTAGTCCTCACTCTAGATGCAGATGATTCTCTCCATCACAATTCTATTAGAATTGGCCTGAATCACCTCACTGTTGAAAAGAACTAAGTCCATTATAGTTGATCATCACATAATCTTGTTGTCATATACAATATTCTCTTGGTTCTGCTCACTTCACTTAGCATCAGTTCATGCAAGTCTCTCCAGGCTTTTCTGAAATTGTCCTACTGATTATTTCTTATGGAACAATAATATTCCATTACATTCATATGCCATAACTTATCTAGCCATTCTTCAACTGATGAGCATCCACTCAATTTCCAGTTCTTTGTCAGTACAAAAAGTGCTGTTATAAATATTTTTGCACACGTGGGTCCTTTCCCCCTTTTTTATGATCTCCTTGCTGCTACAGCTACACTGCTAGATCAAAGGTTATGTACAGTTTGATAACCCTTTAGGCATAGTTCCAAATTACTCTCCAGAATAGTTGGAGCAGTTCACAACTCCACCAATAATTTCCTAGTTTTCCCACAACCCCTCTAACATTTATCATTCTCTTGCTGTCATCTTAGCCAATCTGAGAGGTGAGTAGTGATAGCTCCTACTCTAATAAATAATGATTTTTTTTCATATAACTAGAAATGGCTTTAATTTCTTTGTTTGATTGTTTCTTCATATACTTTGACCATTTATCATTTGATAATGACTTGTATTCTTATAAATTTTAATCAATTCTCATTCTGTTTTAGAAATTAGGTCTTTATCAGAACTCTTAGGTATAAAAATTCCTCCTCCTCCCCTAGTTTTCTACTTTCCTTATAATTTTGACTGCATTGATTTTGTTTGTACAAAACCTTTTTAATTTAATATATTCAAAATTATTGGATAACATTTTATCATGTCATATTAATTTTCTTGGTTATGCTCACTTTACCTTTGCATCAGTTCACATAATTCCTCTTAGGTTTTGCTGAAATCATTACTTTCATTATATCTTATAGAACAATAGTATTCCATCATATTCATATACCACAACTAGTTTGGCCATTCTTTAATTAATGAACATCACTTCAAATTTCTAATTCATTGTCCCCATAGACAGAGCTATTATAAACATTATTGTGCATATGTACACTTTCATATGTATATTATAGACTTTCTTCTTTCTTTCATCTCTTTGTGATATAGACCTTATAATGGTATAGCTATAACAATAGTTTAGGTAAATAGTTTAATCATTTTAATAGTAGTTCCAAATGACTTTCCTAAATAGTTAGACTATTTCACAGTTCTATCAATAGTATATTACTTATTTATTTTTCTGCATTTCTCCAGAATTTTTCATTTTCTTTTTTGGTCACCTTAGCCAGTCTTGCAGGTGGGAGATGGTAGCTCAAAGTTGTTTGAATCTGAATTTCATTATTAATGATTTAGAGTATTTTTTCATATGATGACTTTTGATAGCTCAGATTTCTTCTTTTGAAAATTGTCTATTCAATTCATTTGACCATTTATCAATTGGAGGAATGGATTTTTATTCATACACTATTGGAAGAGCTTTCCAATTGCTATTCTTTAGAATTTTGTGCAATTCTCTTTTACCTGTGTGACATTCTATATTTTATGTTGTAAAGCATTTAACATTCAAAATTCCAAGTTTTCTAACATTTCAGTTCTAAAATTCAAGATTCTAAGTTTTCTTCTAGATCTGGCATTCTATAATCTGCACTCTAAGGTGCATATCATCTTTAATTTTTAAACGATATTTGTTCTAAGGTTCATTCTAACAGTCTAGAATTTTATGCACTTTGAGTTATTTTCTCTCATAATGATGATAAACATGAAGAGCTGCCTGAGAGCAGGTAAGAGTGTATCATTTTTTATCCAACGTAAACATGCCTGTAGTCTAAATCATAGCCACAACCTGGGTCTAATGAGTAATGGGCCCCAATAAGCTGGGCTTCCTAGCCATAGATAAGCCTTTTTGAAACCAGGTGACACTAATAGTTGTAATTTATGCTTATAGCTAGCAAAACACTTTCAAAAGCGTTATCTAATTTCATATTCACAAAACCTCTATAGCGTAGTTCCATATTACAGGTAAGGAATCTAATCCAAGAAAGATCAATAGATCATAGATTGTATTCTGAAATTTCTTTTAAAGAGAATACCATCTAATTTCTCTTCATTTTTACAGAAGAAATTGAAGGAAATTACTTGCTCACCAGTCATGCATGGAGGTAATGACAGTAGCTAGATTAAGTCCCAGGTCTCTGAACTGTAAATCCAATGCTCTTTTTCCTATCCCATAATGAATGTAGTATAGTGGATATTGTGTTGTTCCTGGACTCAAGAGATCAGAATTCAAAATCTGACTCAGAGACTTACTAACTGTGTGAGCTTAAGTAAATCATTTTAGCTACTTAGCCTCAGTTTCCTTAGTTGAGAAATCACAATACTAGCACCTATCTCACAGGATTGCTATGAAGATCCAGCAGACAATATGAATAAAGTGCTATGTGGAGCTAAATCTTACTTGTTTGGAATACTTGATTGTTGTGCGTGGAGTTACAACTCAGAAATCAGCAAATTCTTAAAAGCAAGGCTTGATTTACTATTTTGTTGATCATCTAGATTTAAGAAAGTGATGGACAAAATGTAAGTGCAAATTAAAAATGAAAGTGTATGGAGCGCATTTTTTTTTCTGGAGAACTGGTTGTCAAACATTTACCAGCACACAACTAATTTAATGCATAATATAAATTCTAGTTCTTATTAATAAGTAAGATAATTCTATAAATAATAATAGATTAAAATTAGAAATATTCATAAGATACCTAAAGGAATCCAAGATTAACCCAAATTATGAATCAATCACAATATTCCTCAATTCTTCTGTGGAAAATAAAAATAGTACTGAAAAGTAGTATCTACTGGTAAGCTTTCATTGTTTTCTCTCCCAAGAGGTAGCTCAATGGCACAGTGAAGAGAACTCTGGACTTGGAATCAGGAAGACCTGAATTCATATCCACTTCATATCCAGAGACTTGGGTGACTCTTGGAAAATCACTTAATGTCTACTTACTTAAATATATTCAATTGTAACATAGACATCACAATAATACCTCCTTGTCAGGATTGTAGTGAAGATAAAATGGGAAAACATTTATAAAGCATTTAACAAAATGCTTGTGACAAAGCAAGTGATTTATAAAGCTTTTTTTTTTTACTTTTCTTCCCTCCTTCCCCACTCTCTTCCTTCCTCTTTTCCTCCCTCCTTTCCTTTTTCCTTCTCCTTCTCTTCCCCCTTTTTTTCCTTCCTTCCTTTCTCCTTTTTTCTTCTTTCTTTCCTCCCTACCTTCTTTCTTTCCTTCCTCCCTTCTTTCTTTCCTTCCTTCATTCTGTCTTTCCTTTATTTCTCCCCTTTCTCCCTCTCTTCTTCCTTTCCTCCTTAACTCCCTTCCTCTCTTCCTTCCTCCCTCCCCTCTCCTCCTTCTCTCCCCTTTTCTCCTTCTTTCCCTCCTTTTCTCCCTCCTTTTCTCTGTCTTTTCTTTTTTTTCTTTTCTTTTTTTTCTTTTTTCTTCCTCTTTTCCTCTCCTGCTCCCTCCCTCCCATTCTTCCTAACAAATTACATAGTTAAGGCAAGAAAAAACTTGTTTTCTCATTGGCACTATAGCGTGCTATTTGAGAAGAGAACAATCATCTTAGAATTTTTAAATAAAGGAGTTTTAAGTCCCATACCTTTATCAGCTATGTGGTTTCCTGACAAGTCCCTTAATCTCTGAGCCTCATTTTTCTTACCTACAAAAATAGAGATAATGATACTCATACTTCTTATTTCACAGGGTTGTTGTTAAGAAAAATATTTATTTTAAATTTTTAAGAAAAATATTTTAAACCTTAAAATATATATGAATTATTATTTCTAGCAAAATATTAATCTTCCACCAAAAAGTGATTTATATTTTGTAAAAATTCCAATAGTAATTTTGTATTTTTTATAGTTATGTCTGACTTTTTGTGCTTTGGAGTTTTCTTGCTAAAGATACTAAAGTGGTTTATCATTTATTTCTCTAGCTCATTTTACAGATAAGGAAACTGAGGTAAACAGGATTAAGTAAATTGCCCAAAGTTGCATAGCTATTAAGTGTCTGAGTTCTGATTCGAATTCAGAAAGATGAATCTTTCTCACTCTAGGCTCAGTATTCTCTCCACTATACCACCTAATTACAACAACAGTAATTTATCTAATGGTAGAAGGTTCCAATTTTCCCAAACTTCCTCATTTAGCAACAGTTGGTTTATGAAACAAGGTAGCTTCTTACTAGCAATTTTTTTTGACCATTACATAAATCTTTTATACTAGGATTCACTCCCTCAATTGAGGAGCTTCCCCTATTTCAAAGTATTCTGTAAACCTTCATTCATAAAAACAAACAAAACCTACATAACTTGTGAGCCCCCATCAGTGTGTTTGCTTTTACTAGTCATAGAACAGAAATAAAAGATAGCAATATAGTAAGAAAAATAGCAATCAAACATTTCCTCCCCTAAACTTAAGAGCCACTTTCCCACAAGTATACATTTTATTAAGATAAGAGTAGTTATGCCTAAGAAATATATATAAAAGAATATTATGATCCATGTGCCAAGGGTATACATGAGGGAGAAAAACTCATGCTTCTCATTCTAATGCCTCAGGACATTAGTTATGCAGCTTTTCTTTCCAAAATTATCACCTGTATCTTAGAATTACAGATTTAGATCTGGAAGGGTCATCTATCTTAATTCTCTCATTTAATGCTTATCTCATAGTTTACTGTAAAGAGCCCTTGATGAGGTCTATGGGCTTGCAAGCCCAAGGTCACACTGCATCTGAGGAAAGACTGAATCCAGGTGATATGGCTCCAAAATCAATGCTGTTTTCTGTTGCCAGACATAATGTTTATCTGAGGGAGAAAATGCAAAAAAAAAGAAAAGAAAAGAAAATAGCATCCTGGTTCTGCTGTTTTTCATTAAGGACATCATTCCTTTTTCCTGCCTTTATTTTCTCTTCTACACCCTTGATAGAAGTATAATTTTATGGGCAGATCCAAATATGCAATTTAAATCTCATTAGACTGAATGAGGTGTATAGATGCATGTACATATTCTTTTAAAACTCAATAACTCCTTCAGTTACATTACTTACAAGTAACAGCCACTTTTCCTTATTTCTTAAAAAATAAAAATTAAAAAAAAAAAACCCTTTCAAACAAATGAACACTTATCCAGCAGCTGATTGTGTATTGCTTGCAAAAGCAAAACCAGATTGGAAAGCTACTGAACTATTTATTAATTTCTCGTTGGTGTAACAACTCATTTTACCTGTGGTAGCCAAGGAGAGCTGGGGTTGTTCCAGAGCAATTCTAGAATGCTCAGTATTCAAGCACTTCTTAATAGTCATTTTTATGATATCCATTTCCCAATGTCTTTGGTGCTGCTATTGTATTATGGCTAGGGGATAAAAAAAAATACAAAAAAAGGGAGAGAATAATACTTAATACTTCTAGGCATATCTAGGGCTAGGTTCAGCAGAAGCATGGGGTTCCAGGGCAAAACATTTCCCCTAAAATTCTTAATATTTCTTTGGGGGTTAAAATTTATTTGAAATGATCCGTATTTATTAAATGCTGATTTTTAAAATTTATTTATTTTATTAATTTAACTGAATTTTAATTTATTTAATTTTAATTAATTTAATAAATTAAAATAAAGCATTTAGTAAGTGCCTACTATTTGCAAGAGATTGTGATAAACATAAAGATATAAACAGTATCTTTAAGAGATTACATTTTTAAATTAAAACTTTCTTTCTACTTAGTGGCACTTTATTATTTTTCTAATTACATGCAATATTTTCAATATTCACCTTTGTAAGATTTTGAGCTCCAAAATTTTCTCCCTTCATCCCTTCCTTCCCCACCCCAAGACAGTAATAAAAGGTTATAGGTACAATCATGTTAAACATATTTCCACATTAGTCATGTTGTGCAAGAAGAATCAGAACAAAAGGGAAAAATCACAAGAAAAAAAAGTGAAAAACATATACTTGAATCTGTGTTCAAACTGTAGATCTTTTCTCAGCTTATGATCAGCATTTTCTATCATGAGTCTCTTGGAATTGTCTTGGATTACTGTATTACTGAGAAGAGCTAAGTCTATCATAGTGGATCATCACACTGTGTTTCAGTTACTGTGACCAGTGTTCTAGTTTTGAAGAACTTTCATTCTAATGGGTAACACATGCAAGTAATTATGTAGGAGATAAGAGTATAAATGGAAGGTAATCTCAGATAATGCATTAACGCTGAAGGAAATTGTGGGAGGGAACATGGGAGAAGGCCTATTTGGAAAGTAGAATTTGAGCTGAATTTTGACAGCAAAGGTATGGGGATTTCAGGCATGGGTGGGCAGCCAGTGAAAAGGGACAGAATTGGAAGATGGGAGTGTTCAGGACAATCTAAGATTTCATGGAAGAGAATAAACATAAGAAGAATGGAAAGATAGGAAGTGGTCAAGTTATAAAGGACTAACCCCAACAAGACATTTTATATTTGATCCTGAAGTAATAGGGAACTGATGAAATTTATTGAGTAAGGAGGAGGGGATTGATGTGGTCAGAGCTGAGCTTTAGTAAAATCAATTTGGCAGCTTAGTGGAGAAGATAATAATGGAGATGGAGAGAGCCATCCAGAAAAAAGGACTCTGGGAACTAAATGTAGATAACAACATAGTATTTTCACCATTTTTGTTATTGTTTGCTTGCTTGTTGTTTTCTTTCTCATTTTTTTTTATTTTGATCTGCTTTTTTTGTACAGCATGATAATTGTGGAAATATGTTTAGAAGAATTGCATATGTTTAATATATTTTGGATTTCTAGGGGAGGGGGTGGGAGGAAGGGGAGTGAAACACATATATATGGAAAATATTTATTTTAAAAATAATTTACATACTGTCTAATACATGCTAGACATTCTGCTAAGCACAAACATCATCCCAGGTAAGTAAGAGAAGTCAGATACTCCAACCAAAAGTGTATTGCTAAGATGTGATAAGGATCTGTCCTAGGGTGCCTATTGTTTGACTAGAAAGGGAAAGACTTGACAAAAGACTGGTTGGGAGGCTGGTAATGAATACAAGTGAGAATTCTAGGATGGAAATAAGACTGAGATCCTGAGAGACTGGGGAGAATGCTGACATTCTCAATAGCAATAAGGAAGAGGGGAAGTAAGGAGGACTGGGAGGTAAAAGGATGAGTTCTGTTGTGGACATGTGGAGTTTGAGATACGAGATGTCCAGCTTGAGATGTTAGAAGAGTAGTTGGGATCTGAGAGACAGGATAAGCAATAAGTGGGTGATACAGTAGAAAATTAATGCAGTTTTATAAACAATTAAACCTGGGTCAGGATCTGTACCAGGCTTTGTAGAAATAAAAACAAAAGGCAAAAGTCCTTCTCTTCTGGGTGAAAGCTGGTATAAGGTGGGAGATGTGATGGAAGGAAGGACCAAGGGCTCTACAAGTTGATGGTGCAAGAGGGTTGTAAGTTACTATCCCTTTCCCAGCATCAGTTTCTTCATCTTCAAATCCTGCCTCAGACATTTTTATAGCTGTGTGACACTGGGGAAGACACCTAATCTTAGTTTTCTCATCTGCAAGATGAGGGTGATAATAGCACGAGTTGTGGGGACCCTCCTCAGTCCATATGGATAGTGAAGAGGAAAGGCTCCCCGGTTAGGTGAGGGGACTGAAGTCAGATTTCTATTGGGGAAGGAATTATAATATTTCTCATGTCATTCCATAGCTCTGGGCTATGGAAACGGAGTCTCCAATTCATTCATCTGCCAAACAGTTATTAAGTACTTATTTATATGCCAGCCACTGCACTGTGTCTGGGAGGATGCAAAAGGGAGATAATCCTGGATGCAATGAGCTTATATTTCCAAAGGGAGGAGACAATAGAAACATAGACATGTGCATACATCTGTCTACATACCTATGCATGCATATATATTTACATATATGTGTGCATGTATATGATGCATGCAAATGGATATGGCCACGTGCATAATCTATGTGTGTGCATTCTTGTTGTACGCAGGCACATAGGTGTTGTATTTATGTACATATTTTTTTAGCATTTTTTTATATAGAAAGAATATGCATGGGTAATTTTTCAGCATTGACACTTGCAAAAACTTCTGTTTTAACTTTTCCCCTCCTCCCTCCCTACTCCCTCCCCTAGATGGCAGGTAATCCCATACACGTTAAATATGTTAAAGTATATGTTAAATACAATATATGTATACACATTTATATAGTTATCTTGCTAAACAAGAAAGATCGGATTTAGAAAGAAGGTAAAAATAACCTGAGAAGAAAAAACAAAATGTGCATATATTCTCGAGTACTTATATAGGTGTATATATACTGAGCCTCCATCTCCTATAATTAATTAATAGAAAAAGTCAAATTTGAATCCAAGTCCCCCCCGATTCAATTCCCCTTGTGCTGATTGATAACTTGGTATGGATCTAACCCCATAAATTCCCTTTAAAACCTGAGCCAGTCCCTTCCCTTCTTCAGACATTATTTTCCTTCTCTGAGAAAATTGAGTAAATATCAATTGAGAAATATCTAAACAAATTACGATTATAATATATAATATAATATATTGATTCATATAATGAAACACTACTATCATATAAGCATGTATAGATATATAAATTGATATATAAGTGAAGATAGCAGAATCAGGAAAGCAACATATATAATAACTATAACAATACAAAAAGGAAGAAAAAAGAGAAATTGGAGGCAGTATAATTATAAAAATCAGTCTTGGTCTGGGGGAAGAATTTAGAAAATACTTCATTTCTTTGATTTCACAGATGGAAAACTATGGGTATGGAGCATTGCAAAGCGTCACAAGCCCAGCTGATATGTTGTTAGTTGTACTGGACTTATTTTTTCTTTCTCTTTTCCTGCCTTTCCCTGTTCTCTCCTTTCTTCCTCCCTCCTGCCTTTCTCCCTCTTCCCCCTCTCTTCCTCATTTCCTCTCTCTCTCTCTCTCTCTCTCTCTCTCTCTCTCTCTCTCTCTCTCTCTCTCTCTCTCTCTCTCTCTCTCTCGCTCCTCCTTTCTCCCTTTCTGTCTTCTCTTCAACAACATCCTTTAAAGGACGATGTTCAGGCCTTGCCTTAAATGTGCAAAGAGTGGGTTTTTGTTATGGATTTATGTTGTGAGGGAGGCACCAGGCTGGGTTACAAATGCCTCTTCCACTCTTTAATATTTCACCATTGGAGCATTAACCCTATGGATTCCAAAAGCTTTTATATTACATTAACCCAGAAATACCTCTTAGTCACTCCTTAGTGACTACTCCTTAGTCAATGGGTAGCTATGACGGGATGGCAGAAAAAGTCCAGGACTTGCTGTCTAAGCTTCTGCCCAGTCTTTTTTAAACTTCAGTTTCTCTGTCTTTAAAGTGGGGATGATAATGTCTACCACAAACAGAGCTTTTATAAGAGTAAAATTAATTTCAAAGTCTGATTCTTTTTGTATAGCAAAATAACTGTTTGGACATGTATACATATATTGTATTTAATTTATACTCTAACATATTTAACATGTATTGGTCAACCTGCCATCTGGGGGAGGGGGGCGGAAAGGAGGGGAAAAATTGGAACAAAACGTTTGGCAATTATCAATGCTGTAAAGTTACCCATGCGTATATCTGGTAAATAAAAACTATAATTTAAAAAAAAAAGAGTAAAATGAGATTTAATTATTGTTACAGTGATGATCTTGGTAACAGAGGCCCACCTCAATCTGACACAAGACATAATAAAAATCTACATATTTCCATTGTTCTCAATATCTTAGCTCATTGGTCTGCACAACAACCCTGTGATGAAGATACTTTAGATGTTATCCTTATTTTCTTGACAAGAGAAGTTAAATGGATCACCTTTGAGGCTCCATGAGGATGCACAGTGCACTAGACTTGAAGTCAAGAATTGAGTTCAAATCCAACCTAAAACAATTTATCATCTTTGACTCCAGACATGTCACTTAACCCTATTTGCCTCAGTTGTTCATGCATAAAATCAGATGGAGAAAGAAATAGTAAAACACTTCAGTATCTCTGCCAAGACAACTCCAAATAGGGTCATGGAGTGTCAGAAATGATTCAGTGACTGAACAGCATGACAACAATAACTGTAAAGTAAAGGATTGGCTTGTGATATTTTAAGATGTGTCAGCTGTATATTGTTAAATATTAACTAGTTTATTGGAGGGAAGGTTGAAAAACACACTTTTAAATTTAATTTGCATTATTGTCATTTTCTCCATCACTTTATTAAGTCTAAAAATCAATAAAATAATAAAGATTTAATTTCTATTACTTGCTGATTTTTGAGGTATAAATTCTCACACTGAAAATTTAACTACTTGCTCTCTTAAGATTCTACATACTGCCATATTTAATTTTCTTAGAAGATGAGAGTCAGAAGATGTGGGTTTAAAGTCTAGTTTTGTTGGGTACTGTGTGATCTTGGACAACTCACATTTCTCCGGTTCTCAGTTTCCTCATCTATAAAACGAAACAAATACTCTCTGAAGTCCCTTCTAGTTTCAAATAAATAGTCTTAGAAATCTGTGAATCTCACTCTCTACTGACTTCAAGAATCATTGTAGTGTTTTCTCCCTTCCTAGCTTCTTTTCATTCTATTCCCATTCACACAATATAATCAATCATCACTGTACTTTGTGGTTGTTCAATTGCTTTATTTGTGTCTGATTGTGACCCCATTTGGGGTTTTCTTGTCAACAATATTGGCGTGCTTGGCTACTTCCTTCTCCAGCTCATTTTACAGATGAGGAAACTAAGGCAAACAAGTTAAATGACTTGCCCCGCTAGCTATGAAGTGTCCAAGGTAAGATCTGAACTGAAATCTTCCTGATTCCAGCCCACTGAGCCATCATGGGGCTATATGTCCTGTGCTCTCATCTTACTCTCTCCTCTCTATGGAATGGACTCCCTCCCTCTGGCCCCAGCTTCCAATTTCTAAATATGGAAATGCTTATGAGTTCCAATTCAGAGGGCATCACCTCAATGAATCTCTTGCATGAAAGTGATCTTCCCATCTCTAAATTTCCCCCCAGAATTTTGCCTGATTCTTCACTTAGAACTCATCTCCATTTTCTCAGCTAGTTGTATACAGAGCCTAACATATGGTCTATTACACAGCAAACACTTAATACATTTTGTTGAATTTAATTAAAATATAATTTTGTTTCAGCTTGCTCCCTTCTTATAGGTGTAAAACATCATGTATACTCTTAGCCTTGGCTGATATGTTAGTTTGACTGAATTACTCTTTTTTTTTCTCTTTTTTATTATTTGCTAGAGGAAATGGGCTCACTGGATAAAGGGGAAAGGTTTGTATTTTGAAGTGAACATGATGAAAAAACATATAAATAAAAATAAATTTTACTTTGATGTTAATTGATTATTATTTCTCCAGTAGGCACTTGTAGTATGGAATAGGAGAAAGAGACCCAGCCTAGAAGTCCTGCATTCTGGTCTTGGTTCCACTAGCCCCATTGTGTGACTGTAGACAAGTCCTAATTTGAAAAATAAAGATAATAATAGTATTTATCTCTCAAGGTTTTTTATAAGAATCAAATGAGATAACTGCAAAGCAATTAGTATCATGCCCCAATTACATAGTGAGCAATATATCAATTTTGACTATTATTAATAGAGACACCTAGGTGGCTCAGTAGATGGCACACAGTCTTGGAGTCAGGAAGACCTGAGTTCAAATTCAGCTTCAGATCCTTACTAGCTGTGTGACCTTGGGCAAAACACAATCCTCACTTTGCCTTAATCCATTGGAAAAAAAATGGCACTATACCTTTTCCCCCCTCAAAAAAAAAAAAAAAATCCAAAATATTCATGGATGGTACTGGCATGTGAGGGTCAATGGGGTTACAAATAATTTGTCATGACTAGCTGACTCAACTACAGCATTATTATTATTATTTTCATATTTGGCCAATTTAGTAATATTCTAGCTGGACTCCATTGTCCTTTGATAACATAATTCAATTCAATTAGCACTTATCAAATACTTTCTACATGAAGTGTTGTGATAAATGATTTAGATATTTATATATGAAGTGATCCCTACCTTAAGGTTCTTATAGTAGGTTTGATATATACACAAAAAGATGCAGGATGTAACCAAATCTATAAAAGTTGTTTTTTTTTTCTCCCATTCTTCCTATGTAGTGATAGAAACCGCTCTACCAGATCGGAATAATTCTACTCCTCTGCTCCAGAAGGAATTGTTGAGGATCCAGCAATGGAGTTTTTCCAGCACCTCTATACCTGTGGGAAACATTGATATAAGTGAGGTGTATATTCTCTGGAAAGCTGAAAAAGAGAAAAATAGACTGCAAAGTTAGACTTAGCCAACTCTGGGTTGAAGAAAGAAACCCATTTGTGAATGCAACGGGAGATGTGTCCCCAGGAGACCTCCAATGCTATATTTTGAGCTATGATACTAGCTGCCAAGGATTCTGGAGATGAAGAGTTGTCCCCTGGGAAAAGGAATTATTACCATTTTCTGGGACCTGAAGAGAACTTCAGGAGATTTGAGTCACAGAACTAACAACATAGGAATATGAAAATGACAACAACAGAGAGAGACAATTGGCAACATCTGCTCTGAAATTTAGGAAAAATGAAAGGGACCATCTACATGGGAGAGCTCCTCTTGAGAATCCCCTCTTGAATCCCTACCCTCTTGAATCCCTACCCTATCACAAGTAACTGAGAATTGACAAGTTGTTTGTTTTTATTTTTTATTTTTGGCAATGGGGGGGGTGTAAGGGCCCTTTAAATGGGCGGACACAGTGCATCGGGAGATTGAGGCCCAGAAGTAATTTCTGTGGATATTAGGACTGCCCTTGGGCAGGATCCTGGCCATATTGAGATAGCTTCGTAATGGGTGACTCTCTCGCTGATTGGCTGTGTGTGTGACCTCACAGGCCCTATGTAAGCCCACTGCAGGCAGCAACTGCCCTCTTTAACCTCGTGCTGTTCACCCTGGCTCCTAGCCTGGGTGGCCAAGCCAAGATGGGTAGCCAAAAGAGGTAAGGGTTTTGGTAGTGAACACATGGGTCTTCTGACCAGGTGTTCACCAGGGAACCAACAAGTCAGGGCATCAGTTAGGGCATTATGTGAGTAGGTATAATAAAGGCTTTTAAGATTACATGTGGTTGTTCTTGAGTGCGCTACCGGTTACTAAGCTATAGATTCAAGAGATTGTGGCCAGAGACCTTAGAAGGCCTCAGAGGAGGCGAGCCGGGTAGAGCTCACACTGCAAAGGACAGTGGTCAAAGGTACTCTGGTGGGTCTAGGACAGACTAGTAATTGTAACTGCCAGGAGAGCACGTTACAGGGGGGGAGGCTACTAAATAGTATAGATTGTTATTTTCTATGAGTTATAATAAATTCTATCTGAGTTATCTTACCTATAAATAAACTAGTTCAAGCTTTGAGCACTATGAACCTATACATATGTAAGGACAGTTTGTGACAATGATTGAGGATATAAAGAATATAAGATCCTGAAATTTCCAGATTATCTGGGTAACGAACCACAGTAGTCTGAAATTCCCCAAAATGTACTCAAATTTTTGTTTGCAATAATGGAATTTCTGATTAAAAGATTACATGGCTTAGATACTTTTTTATCTCTTAAGAGGGGAAGAGGTTATTTTTAAATAAGTGTTAGAAAGGATCACATAAAATAAAAATCAATAATATTTATTATATAATACATAAAAGTTCTTGCATAAAAATCTATTGTAATGAAAATTAGAAGGTAAAGAGTAACTGGGGAAAATTTTTTTTGTAACAGCTTTCTCAGATAAAGATCTTATTTCCAAGAAATACAACACAAGGAACCAATTCAAATGTATAAGCTGTTTTTCAATGAATAAATAAATGGTCAAAGTACATAAATATCAGTTTTCAAAGAAAATTATCATCAATCACATGAAAAAATGCTCTAATTTGATAATAATTTAAGAAATTCAAGTTAAAGTAATTTTGGCAAAGATGACAAAAGATGAAAATAACAAACATTAAAAGTAGTTGTGTGAAAACACTACACTATTGATGGAACTGTGAATTGTTTAATCATAATGAAAAATAATTTAGAACTATGCCCAAAAAGTTACCAAATCGTGCACATATTTTTGACATATAATACTACTTCAAAGAAATTGAAAAAAGAGACAACAATTTAATAAAGCAAAATATTGTAATTCATTTCATAATAGTCCCAAATTGGACGGTAAGGTGATAACTAACTCAATTGTACTATATGAATATAATAGTACATTATTATACCATAAGAAATGATGGAATGAATAATTTCACAGGAAGCTGAAAAGACCTTTGTGAACTGATGCAGAGTGAAATGAGCAAAACCAGGAGCACAATAGATTTGGATGATCTAGAAAAAAACAACTTTTAATGATTTTAGAACTAATCAACATAATGCTAAACTGAATCCAAAAGAATGAAAAATACCTCCTGACAGTAGTGATAGATTTAAAATATAGGAAAAAACATGCATTTTTGAACATAGGTAACAGACCCACATATTTTGATGGACTTTATATGAAGGGATTTGGTTTTTAGAGTTTTTAAAATATATTTTTTCTCAGTGGGGATGGGAATGTACAATGGGAAAGATGTTAATTAAAAATATTTGATGCTTAAAAATAAAACTATTTTAGAAAGATTACAAGCACAATCTGCACTATAAAATTAATTACCCCAATCTGCTTTTAATCGCTGTATTGTTCAAAGATAAAAATAAAGAATACTTTCAAACATATTTTTGCTTTCTTACCAAATAATATTTATTTGAGTATCTGTCATATCCTACCCCCAATACATTTATAAACTTCTTGAAGGCAGGGAGTATATCTTTTTTCATTTTTATATCTCCAATGTTAAGCACAGGGCCTGGCTCATCACAATTACTTAATGCTTGTTTAATGGAATTGAGGCAAAAGCCAAATGACTACTTTTCAGGAAGCTGTAGACTCATCAATACTTTGCTTTGAGCTGGAGGTTGGAGTCACTTTCATGGAATAGGAAATGGGAAGTCCCTCCCACCCAAGAATCTCATGATTTAATGATTAATGTCAATTTCTCTGCTCTCATTCAATTTTGGATCCTTCTTGCCCGTCATCCAGCTTCAGTGCCTGTCCAAGATTCATCATGGACTAACTAGGAGGGCTATCATTCCCAATATACATCCCCCTAATGTATACCTCACTCGATGTTGTTATTCAGAGAATAGTAGAATAGTGTTATCTCTCCATTTACATCTATCATGAAATTTCATTGACTTTAATATATGTCAAGCAAACAACTTGTTAGAGGAGAGCTTTTACCATTACATTTTACTCTAAGCCAATTAGAGAGAAAACAAACAATGGGCACAGTAGGGTCTTGTGGTTTCTACTCCTCTCATCCAATTATGCAACTGTAAAAATATTGCTTGAAAGCCATCTGTGTGCAAAAGCTTTCTTATTCCCTTCTCATGTTTTCATCATTCATCTCCTTAATGAGTCCATGGACTATGCTCAAAGATTCTATAGGCATGAGAAATTAGGTTGGGCAATAAATGCTACACAAATTGCATAGACCATAAGGATTGCAGGTGTTTTGAGGATGAATCCATGGAGATGGGATGATCAGAAAGGCTGCCTGGAGGAGGGGAAGTATAATTGTGATCCTGAAGGATAAGGAAAATCAAACAGAAGAGATAAGATATCTCAGGTGAGATTTGCTATGTAGCTAAAGTAATGAAGTGAGAATGATTCAGGATGTGACCTTGATTTCAGTTCATGTTTGTTCTTTACAAATACTGAGAGTAATGAACACTTGAGTTCTAAATTCTCTTATGATAAAGTTAAACACCAAATGCTCCTATATCTGGGATTCTGTAGTGTGAGAAGGTCCTTTCCCTCTTGAAAAAGTATTCCCAAAAAGCAGAAGGTTTAAGATAAGGGTCCTTGCTCTTTTTGTGTGCTATGGACCCTTTGACATTAGTGATAAATAAAATGAAGACAACAAAAGGAAGCCAATTATATTAAATATATTTAAGTTCATAAATTCTAAGTTAATAACTCTATGTCTAAGAATATAGCAATAAAAATAATCCACCGACTGGGGAGATATTATACATTGACAGTTTAGATCAGGGTTTTTTAAACTTTTTCCATTGGCGATGTCTTTTCACTCAAGAAATTTTTGCACAACACCAGAAATGTCGATGTACAAAATAGAAGTATAAATCAAACATTTACCTATAATAAACATAATTTCATGTCCCCCCACATTTAGAGATGAGATCTCATATGGGGTTATGACTCATAGGTCTCAGCAAGAGTCATATAGGCAAAATACATTCTTCACATCAATCTTATGAGATAGGTAGTATGAGTATTACTAACCCCATTACAGATGCAGGAAACTTAGTCTGAGAGGCAGAACCCCAGAAATCAGATGATGTTATTATAACTACCTCACTTTACAGAAGAAAAACTAAACAGTTAAAGTGGCTTGCTCCTAATCACAGAGTAGTTGAGGGACAGAGTCAGGATTAGAAGCCAAGCTTCCTGTCTCCCAGCCCTGAGTTCTTCCCATTACACTGGTTGGTCTCATTGATGCTTTATAGACTCAGTGCAGTTGGATCCTGGAAGGGGAAAAAGTGATTTGTGGGTTAGGCTGACATGCCCAGTCTGTGCAGGAGAACTTTACCTTTGGAGGTAGCTCTCCACCTGCAAAGAATGATGCCAAAGGACAGGTGGAGGAAAGAAACTGGGCAAAACCACCGGAAAAGGGTTTTTGAAGGATGGGTCAATGTACTTGGGGAAGGAAATCTAGGGTCAAATGAGAGTTACTGCAATCCCCATCTATCCCTCTCCTCTAGTTGTTCAGATCCTTTGAACCATTCTGTCCCCCTTAAAAGAACTCCTCTTCTGTGACCACTGTTTATTGTCATTCAATGACTTATAGCAATGTCATGGAAGCCATTTAGGGAGAGTGGACTGGAAGGGGAAAAGAATTACATAAATAAATTGAGAACTCTAAGAAACCTTAATGCTCAGTGTCTCCTTTCTTCTCCCCCACCACACATTTTGTAGATAAGGAAATTCAGGTATAGAAAAATTAAGGGATCTATCAAAGGTTACCCAGTAAGTATCTAAGGCAGTATTTGAATGTAGGTCTTCCTAACTAATTCTAGAGCTCTTATCTGAAGCAATTTATAGCTTAAGAAATCAAATTTGTTCCCAGTTCTTGTGCTGGCTCCATCACTAATTCAGGTTTTGATCTTAAATAAATTGCTTCCCTCTTCTTGTCCAGTATCAATTCCTGCCTTATTCCTTCTAGCTCTGACATTCTATGTGCTTAGCTCCCTTTCAGTTCTGACACTTTAATTCTAACCCCAGTTAGATTTATTATGTCGGTATCCTAAGTGCTCTCTCAATTTTCCTTATAAAAGTTAGTGTTTGGTTCTTGGCTCTGCTTTCTCCAGTCCAGAGAGAATTATTTTAGACTTGGGGGGAGAAAAGGAATGTGCTTTTATTATATCTCCCCTTTTTCCTTCTTCTAATATCTATCGCTGTGATTTATTTACCATCCCAGATCACCACATCAATGTCATGGCTGACATTTAAATCATTCCTTCCTCTCCCTAGATCAAGTCTAATCACCTCACTCCAACTATGACAATGGTCTCTAGTTTATTTATCTTTGTAATCTATCTTGTATACATTAACAGATTCATCTTCCTAACATACAGCCCTGATCATATAACTCCCTGTTAAATCATTCAGCAAGCATGTATTAAGTGCTCACTATGTGCCAGGAGCTCTGGGGATGGAAAAAAAAAGTCAAAAGCAATCTTTGCTTGTATAATGATCAACTATGATAGACTTAGCTCTTCTCAGCAGAGCAATGATCCAAAACAATTCCAAGAGGGTCATGATGGAAAATGCTGACCACATCTAGGAAAAGAACTATGGAGTCTGAATGCGGTATTACATTTTTGCTTTTGTTTTTGGTTTTTTTGTCTTTCTCTCCCTCTGTATGTTACATTATTCTCTGTATGTATTACATGTTGTTTAGTCATTTCAGTCATTTTCAATTCCTCATGAACCCATTGGAGGTTTCTTGACAAAGATTAACCATTTTCTCCTATAGGTCATTTTATCGATGCTGAATCTACAAGCAAATAGGATAATAATTTATTCAGGGTCAGATAGCCAGTAAGTGTCTGAGGCCAGATTCTAAGTCTTTTTTTCACAATATGACTAATGTGGAAATGTGTTTAACATGACTATACATGTATAATCTATATCAGATTGCTGGCTATCTCGAGAAGAGGGAAAGGGAAGAAAAGGGAGGGAGGCAACTCATCTTGAGTTCCTGTGACTAATGTTTATATGCATCTTGAAACATTTGGCTGCCCTTCCGTCACCAATCAGGGATGGAATAGGGAAAAGTGAAGATTCTATCCCATCAATAAGAGCTACCGAGAGCATAAGACGCAAGACAGAACATTATGACATAATGGGATGAGCTCTGGGCCTGGTGTAGGAAGGCCTGATGTTGAATCCAAGTTGTGTTATTTGCCTACCCAAGTGACCTTGGGAAAATACCTTAACCACTGTAGGATTTTATCTTTCTCTTCTTGAAAAGGAAAGAATTAAGCTAGACGATTTCTCAAGTCCTTTCCAGCTCTAAGTCTTATAATCCTACGATGCTACTGGGAGATAAAGAACAAGTTTGATTAGAATGTAGAACAAATAAAGGGAAGTTGAAAGAGGAAAAAACTGATCCACTAAGTTTATGGATTATCATTTAGAAGGAAATAGGGAGTCATTTACATGTTTTCCCTTCCTGTTATTGACTGATGTGAACATAATAATCAAAAGCAGAATGTTGGGAAATTTACCTGGCTAAGTATGTAGAGAATGCCTCAGAGATAGGAAGAACAAAAGTAATAAAGCCCTTTTAAGGGAAAAAATGATAGGTTTGTGAAAAGACTGTCTGCCTAGAAATGTTTAAAAGAGAGTGTCACGATGCCCTGTCAGGAAAGTGGCAAAGATGTGACCTGAACTATGCAAAAAGGTTGGACCAGATTGAATCCCTCCACGAGTCCCAAGCGCTGAGTTTCCATGGGTCCATGAACTGAATAGTTGTATCTCATTCTTCCTTTCTAAACGTCTTCCAGAGAAAATACTAGTCATCCTAACTTTGCAGTCTCACAGGCCTCCTAGCTCGTGCCAAAGCATCCCAGCAACATGTAATTCAATCCGTGAGTGTAGTGCCAATGTTTACAAAAGCTTTTAGTCCCCAGGTTCGGTTAGAAATTTAATATCTGTATTCCCAGTTTGCAGATTCTCTGTAATCTCAGCTTTAAGTTTTGTCTTGGGCATCCTGGTTTCATTTCAGTCTTTATTTAGATCAGCATGTCAGACATGGAGTGCATTATAAATCACAGATTCATTTCATATCAAATTTGGGGTCCTAACTTTGCTCTCAGTTCAAGTTACTTAGCATTTCACATCTTTAGAAAAGTTCATTTTGCTAATAGGAGCCACAGGGCTCAAACATGACTCTGTGTTCCGGCTGTAATTGGAGAATTGGCTCTGATTTATCACTTTGGGTTTGAGTAGTTGTCCCTCTCAAGTTCAGAGATATCTTTCACAATAAGTCTCATGGGTTAGCCATGAATACCAGAGCCCAGAGTGCATTGCCCCCTTGGGTGTAGCATGTGGAGTGGCCAGACAATAGACACATTTTAATAAAATCAGAAAATCCCTTTCTCCCTGACATAAGGGGTATTAATAATACCAATATTAATTACAATACCTAGCATTCATATGATCCTTGGAGAGACCTTTGTAAACTACTATACATGTAATTTCTTTTTAAAAAAATTTTTATTAAAGCTTTTTATTTTCAAAACATAGGCATGGATAATTTTTCAACATTGACCCTTGCAAAACCTTGTGATCCAATTTTCCCCTTCTTCCCCATCCCCTCCCCTAGATGGCAAGTAACCCAATATATGTAAAGCATATACATGTAATCTCATTTAATCTTCACCACAACCCTGGGAAATGGTTGCTATTATGCCTAATTTATAGATTAATTTACTGAAATACAGGGTCTGGCCCAGGGTCACATAACTATTGAGTAGAGTCTGAGGGAACTAAATACTTTTTATGCAGTCACTATAGTCATGTCCAACTCTTCCTAACCCATTAGAGATTTTCTTGGCAAAGATACTGGAGTGTTTTGCCATTTCTTCCTCCAGTAAATTAAGGTAAACAAAGGTGACTTGCTCAGAGTTATATAGCTAGGGCAAATTTGAACTCAAGCCTTCCTGACGTTAGGCCTTTCATTTTATCCACTGAGCTACTGTTTTTGTATAAATATGTCTTTTCTGAATATGAATCACAATCTAAAATGAGGGACAGCAGTAAGGTATAGGAGAAAGAACTGAATTTGGATTCAAGGCATCTAGATTTGAAACTTGACTTTGTCTAACCTTAGACAGCCTCAATTTTCTCATCTGTAAAATGAAAGAATTAGAAAGATGTCTAAGTTTCCTTCCAACTCTAAATTCAGCAGAATGGAAGAGAGCTTTGAAGGAAAGGACTATTCCATCCTCCATGGCTATAGCACTCTATTTTGCTCATATTAGTCACTTATTAATGCTTATTGAATGAATGATTCCTATGATCCATATATTATCTCTTTTAAAGGAATAAAATGCATAGTTACATGATCAGGAACACCACTGATTATACAACCAGATTTAGGGGAAATGTAGCCCATATTTATATGGATTATTGTGTATTAGAACTCTAGCTCCATATCGGTGTCTACATTTTCATGAAATAGATGCAATTAGTTATAAGGAGGGTACAATTGGTGTAGTAGAAACAGATCTAGACTTGGAGAACCTACTCAGCTACGTTGATCCTGCACTAGTGCCCTTACCTCTCTCTGGCTCAGTTTCCACATCTGAAAAATGGGGGTGATGTTATTTGTACTCTCTCTCCTGCTCTGAGAAAAATGTTTTGTAAACTGATTAGTGTTGTATAGAAAGGTAAGGAATATATTGCTCCTCCCTCAACCGCTAAGCCTGTATCATGTTCTTGCAAATTTAATAGATGGTATATTCAAGAGAATTATTGATGAATTCATGAATTACACACAGAAATATGTTTCTCCAGCAATCTATTACTCCTCTGTGTCTCTAGGCACTTTGATTTGGCAAACAAGCCCTGAATAGACATTAATTTTTAATGAATATTTCTTGTTTTGAAATAGGCACCTTGCCTAGAAGGCCCTCTTTGCTCTTCTGCCAGCTCTCCAGCCTAAGGAACTGATAAGATAATAGTGGGCCTTGAATAAAACAACTAGGTTCAAATCCCAGCTCTTAGACTAGTATGGCTTTAGGCAAAATATTCTCTGGATCTCCTCTGGGTCTCAGTTGCTCCATCAGGGAAATTAAGGAGTAGGACTATTTGATCTCTAAACTTCCCTTCCAGCCCTATATCCTAAAATCCAATGATCTCTTTCTGTGTCTCTGTCGTTGTCTCTGTCTCTCTGAATCTGTCTCTCTCCTAAAGTGTAATGTCCTCAGGACATTTAATCCATCATTTGGTGGGAGACTGTTTTGTTCCCTGTGTGTGATTATGTCTCTCCTGAATTGTGATTTCCCTCAGGGTAAGAACTAAGTATTTTTCATCTCCAGGTCCTCAAGAGTCTAGCATAATATTGCGTACTCAGAAAACACTTACATTACATTGCATCAAATTGATTTTTTTAGTAGAGAAAAGTCTAGACAGTATTATATTACACATAATATCTAACATGTTATGTTAGATACCATGTATACTACCTACATATTATTTTTATTATTATTTCCATATAAGTAGAATTATGATTTTTTTCTTCCTGTCCCTAAGCAGAGTTTACTTGCTACCTTATGAATCCCAGAATTGAAGAGAAAGGGAACAAAGAGTGCTTGACTTGGATTCAGAATAGGATTACATCCAATCTTTAGTATTTACTTTCTCTGTAACCTTGGCAAGACAATAAAATTTCTATCAGCCTCAGGTTCCTCAGATGTAAAATGAAAGTGTTGAGCTCCTTTCTGGCTCCAGATCTATTTTATCTTTTACACAAAGGAAGTCTGGCCTGAATGGGCAGCTGCTAATAGCTGAAGGAGGGAAGGACAATAATTAGAGGAAGAGATTTATATTCCTGAGTCTGTGGTCATAGGAAAAAGCCCTATGTCTATTTCAAACCGAAGGCCATTCATAGAAATAAAAAGCAAGGTTAGTACCCCAGTCCTGTACTTAAAATTATATCCGTCTCCTCACTTTACTGATCTCAAACAATTATCTACGGAGCCTCTTTGCTCAAGTGTGGACCTTGCTGGACATCTAATTTCTTTGCACTTGGGCTTGACTTCAGACTGTAATTCTGCATCGCCCCTTGGATCTTAGGGACATCTGGTGAGAAATTGTCCTTCTGGTCTCAGCAAAGCCTTCTGTCTCTTAGTTCTGGCTCTCTCATGAGCACAGACTTTACTGTCTCCAATAACCTGGCACCGAGCCCTAAGAAGCCTCAGCAAGAGCCACGGATCATACCCGACTGTCGCCCATTGGTGAGTTATCTTTTTATATTCTCTCTAAAGCCAAGGGTAATTTGGAGTACAGACTAGTGCCATCTCCTGAAAGATCCTTAAAATCATTAGTAAGACAATGTTTGAAGTATTTATACAGGCCTTAGCAGGGGAGAGAATTAATTTAGTTTGGCTATTTGGACGCTGAGCAGTCACTAAGTCTTGGGGGTTTTGAGTCACGGTTCCTCTCAGACATTGTTCTTCTCCTCTCTCCACTCCCTACCCAAGGGGGCATGAATCACTAGCATCAGAAAATAACAAAGGAACAGAAGGGCTAATTTCTACGTGTTCCCCATCCCTACGCTCCATCCACTTAAGAGGCGAATATAGGGAGAGGAGAGGCCACTTACATTTTTAGAAAGGCTACATCCATTTTTCTGTGAGATCTCTCTTGAGTAGCCTAGGTATGGAAGATGAGGCAACGTTAGTTCTTTGTGTGTTCAAAAATGACTTTGAAGTTTCAAAGCCTAGATAATTGGAAGTGAGATGAAACCATTATCAAAAAACAAGGAAGACCAGAAGAAAGGGAAAATTGAGGTATTCCACTTGAATGTGGTGAATTTGTTGAATAGAAATATCCAACAAGTAGTTGAAGATCTTAGAACCACAAAATGATAGAGGTGGAAAGGACATTATGAAATCATCCAGTCCAAAAGCCTCATTTTACTGGTGAGAAAACAGAGACTCGGAATCAAAGCTTGAATTTTATTATTGGAAAAATTAAATTACTTTCTTATCATTATTAAAGGGGTAATTTGTAAACATCTGGAAACATCACTAAAGAACAAATCATGTTAGACTAACATAATCATCTTTTTTCATCAAGTTATTAGATTGGGATTAGATCAAGAAAATGCTGAAGATATAGTTTATCTAGATTACTGCAAGTTTCAACCATATCTCAGGTTATCCTTATGGAAAACATGGAATTGCATGGGCTAGAATATAATAGCTAGAACTGGCTGGATGGCTGGATAAAAATAAAAGGCATCAATCATTATCAAAATCCTCTGGAAGGGATATCTCTAGTATAGTTTCCCAGTGTCCTGTACTTGGCCCTGGGCTGGTCAACATTTTAAATCAATGGGGTGGATATACGTGTATATCAAAAGGTACGAGAGATAGATAGCATATTAAGTGAAAGCATCAGAATTCATGATTCAGGTAGAAGAAAGAGCCAAATCTATTATAATGAAATCCAATAATGATTAATATAAAGTCCCATACTTAAATTAGGGGGAAAATGATTTCAACAAGTACAAAATGAGGAAAGCATGCATAGTTCATGGAGGAGATAAAATATGTGGAAAATTTAATGGATTATAAGCTTAGCAAGAACCTTCAGTACGTATGATGTGACAACTCAGACAGCCAAGTCAGTCTAAGGCTGCATTAAGGGAGGCACTGATCACACCACATTTGGAATACCAGGTTCAGTTCTGGGCATCGTATTTTAAGAAGGACATTAACAATCTGGAGGATGTCCAGAAATAGCAGGCAGGATTCTCAGGCATCTTAAGACCATTCCATACAAGGACCAGCTAAAGAATTGGACATGTTTAGATTTAAGAAGAGGAGACAGTGAGGGAGAAGGTTAAAATAATGATCTTTAATTATTTGAAGGGCTATCCTGTGGAAGAAGGATTAAAATTGTTGTACTTAGAGACAGAAGACAGAATGAGTCACCACCATTGTTAGAAATTATAGAGATTGATTTTAGTTTATTGTAGGTGACACAGTGTAGAGATCATTGACCTGGAGTCGAATCTGCTCTCAGACACTAATTGTGTGACCCTGTGTGGGTCACAACCTGTTTGCCTTAATCCATTGAGGTAAGAATTGAACTCAGATTCTCCTGACGCCAGGCCCATGTTCTATCCACTACATCACCTAACTGCCCTCCCCCCCACTCTACCTCTTAATAGATAGATCTCAATGAGTTGCTGGGGTCAAAGAAATTTATCCCCCAGTGTCCAACCTTCTGTTAATGAGACTCTCTGTTTTCCTAGTCTTTGGGAAGAATAACAACAACAATAACTAAAATAGATAGGAAAATTAAAGCCCTGACTGCCTGGTAGGACTGTTTGAACTTATGTTCCTCTAGTCACAGTTTTTCAGAGTAAGAATCTGTCAAGCTACTGGGAGGATGTGAGTAGACACTTAGAAAATGTTCAAAAGTAACTTGCCTTGAAAAACCAAGGAAATGAAAATCCCAAAGCTCATTCTCCAAGTAGAATTAATTCTATATTCTCTTGATTAGTGTTATGAGCTGAGGTGCTAACAGTGCAAATGTTATATTAAATGCAGCAATATCCTGCCTATAAATCTTCATCATGAATGCTAGAACTTTCAAAAGCTATTAGTGCTGATATATTTAAAGACTTTGATTTCACATGATTGGGAAGCAGCAAGAGAGAAACAAGGTCCAGACCTTGAATCAAGACCTCTGGGCTCAAGCCTGACTTTGCCACCTTGGAAGAATCACTTCCCCTCTCTGAACTTCAGCTGCCTCATCTAGAAAGCGGAAATCACAATAATTGTGCTAACTGCTTCACAGAGCTGCTGTGAGAAATGTACGACACAAACCTTAGAAGGTTATCGAAATGGAAGCTTATTATCATGTCCTTCCCCACTTCCCAACACAGAGCTGGCTTTGGACTCCATGAATCAGATTTGGAATTCAATATTCCATTTGTTCACAAATACAGCCAAGCTTATACCATTCAGTGGGTGTTCTCTCTCAGACCTCACTGACTGGGCCAAATGAAAATTCAATCTCACTGGGCAAAGACTTCACCTGAAATGACTGGTCTAATAAAGAATATAGGTTTTTTGTGCCTTTTCATAAACATCGGTAGATTAGTTGTTTAGGGAAAATGGAGAGGCCCTTCTGGGAGACAGGCACATCACACGATCAAATATATATAATAGAACTAGAAGGGGTCTTAAAACACAGACTATCAGTCTGGAAAAGAATCATTAAGAAATTTTCCTACCCCACGGCAAGATATGAAGAAATTATTTTTATTGGTCATCATAAGAAAAATCATTTAACACCTCATAGGAAACATATAGTGATTGACTGAGAGAATTAAACTCCAAGTCTGGGGGGGGGGAATATAGTAGGAAGGGGAACTCAGTCAACTTCTTGGAGGATATTTATTATTATAAGACAGATTCCTCCCCTGGAGACCAATATAGAAAAATGAGGGGGTGTCAATGTGTATTTGTTGGACACAGGAGAGAAGGAAATGGGGAAATCTTCAGTAAGCACAGTGATCATTTGCACCCATGATGCTGCTTTTCCTAGCTGAAGCCCTTATTATTCTCCCCTCCCCAAGTACCCTTCCTCTTTTGGCTCAGGTTCTTTGACAATTTCAATTGTCCTCAGTGTATGTGGAGACTATGGCTAATTCAGCTCTTTGTGCAGTGTGATTTGGCTAGGTTTGTCTGCACACTAATAAGCTGCACCACTCATGGGGCCATTCCACCTACCAATAGCATGGTAAAGGCAACCCACCTGATGTTCAGAGAGATATCCCATGGTGGGAAGCTCAGATGAAGAAAAGGAGGCAGGATGAAGAAATGGGCATGAGATGTAGAAATAGGGGGGGTGGATTCTGGGTTTAGATCTCAGACCTGCTAGTTTCTACCTCTTTGACTATAAGAAAGCAAGAAAATAACAAATATTTAGCCACTTGGGTTCTAATCCCCAAGCTTTGCCACTTACAACTTGTGGGATTTGGGACAAATCACTTGATAAAAAGCAGTAATATTTATAGTATTGCATTAAGGTTTACAAAACCTTATACATTTGTTATCTCATTGAAACTTCACAATGACACTATACAATAAATGTTATTTTTATTCTCATTTTACAGATGAGGAAACTGAGACTGATAAAGGTTATATGATTTGCTCACATAGCTAGAAGTGTCTGAAACAAGACTGGAACTCAGGTCTTATTGATTCCAAGTACAAAATCCTATTGACTATGATACTTAGCTGTATACAAGGAAAAGATTAGACTAGATCCCTAAAGTGATTTTATTTCCAATACTTTGCATCACTGAAAACTTCAGAAAGTTGGAGTGACTTCCCCAAAAGTCACATAGCTAGTAAGAGACTCCATTCCTCTCTACCTACTCCAGTGATCAATTACCCAACACAAGAAAACCTCTCCTGAATGAAGAACTATTCTCCATTATAAATGGGAGGCAGGATAGGGAGCAGGAAGTTCTATTTCAAAAATGAACAAGCTGAGGTTCATACAATATGAGGACATATAGTCTCAGAACTGGGTTCAGAACAGAGATTTCCAGTTTTCCTTGTCCAACTCTTTTTCCAGGGCACCAGGAATCTCTTGATGATAATTAATAATCATTGATCATGATCATGCTCATCAGTTATTCCCTTCAGAGGGAAAATATTTGTACTAAATTGGGCTCTTCCATATCTTGATTCAAAGGAAAGTTTCTATACATTCTAATGTATGTCTTGTCCCTGGACCCAGATGGTTCTGGAAGAGAGAGGGAGGCTGGTGACTTTGCTCAGCCCACTTCACTTAAATGCAAGTTAAGACATCACCCTCCTGATGTCATTGGTCTTCTTCAAGAATAAGAGACAACGCCTGCATTTTTGATTACCTTCACAGGCTAATTGCTCACTATTTCAAAGTCCATTTCTTTTTGTGCAGCAAAATAACTGTATGGACATGTATACATATATTGTATTTATACTTTAGCATATTTAACATGTATTGGTCAACCTGCCATCTGGGGGAGGGGGTAAGGGGAAAGAGGGGAAAAATTAGAACAAAAGGTTTTGCAATTGTCAATGCTGAAAAATTACCCATGCATATATCTGGTAAATAAAAAGCTATAATAAAAATAAAAAGGAAAAGAAAAAAGCTAAGTCCATCACAAAAAAAAAAGAATGAAGGACAAATGACAACAACAAAAAGAGGTCCCAATGTCTAGTGTGACAGTGTTGAGGTGAAGGTTGGAATAGGAGAAGATAGGATAGGGTAGGGTAGGAAAGGAAGATAGGACAGAATAGGATAGGATAGAACAGGATGGGAAGGGATAGAATAGAGTAGGATAAGGAAGAAAATGGTAAGGTAGGTTAGGGTAAGGTAGGGTAGGGTAGGATAGGATGGGATGGGATGGGGTGGGATGGAATAGGAGAGGAGAGGATGGGATGGAATAGAATATTATAGGATAGGATAGGGTAGGATAGGGAAGGGTAAGATAGGGTAGGATAGGATAGAATAGGAGAGGAGAGAACAGGATGGGAAGGGATAGAATAGGGTAGAATAGGGTAGGATAAGGAAGAAAATGGTAAGGTAGGTTAGGGTAAGGTAGGGTAGGGTAGGATAGGATGGGATGGGATGGGTGGGATGGAATAGGAGAAGAGAGGATGGGATGGAATAGAATATTATAGGATAGGAGAGGATAGGGTAGGATAGGATAGAATAGACTAGGTTAGCACAGGGAAGGGTAAAGTAGCATAGGATAGGACAGGATAGAATAGGATAGGAAAGCACTTCTATATCTCTACAATTATCCCAACTTGAGTGCTGTCTACATGTTTATACCTAAGGTAGCCTTGTCTGAAAAAAAGTGGTCCTGAGCTAAAAACAAAACAAACAACCCCTCCAGACATTCCCACTGGGTACAGTGGCAAAGACACAGACCGAATGAGAATTACAAAATGTGTTTCACAGATGGTGATCAAGAGATAATGTCTGTGTGAATACGGAGAGCATTCTGAATGAGCTAGACAAAGAGGAGGAAAACAAGAAGCTACAAATAGGGAAATATGTGTGAAAACCTAAGGTCCTCCTCTTGATTATTCCTGGGTGGTTTAAATGCATGTATACAAGAAATATTAAGATACGTGTGAGAGACAACAGGTTGAAGTGGACAAAGAGCAAGCCTGGGGGCTTGAAAACCTGGGTTTAAGTCTTAGCCTCAGACACATACTGACTGTGATCCTGGGAAAATTTAACGTCTTTGAGCTCTGGGCATTTCTCAAAGAAATATATTGCAGCACAGAGTGCCAAGCTGCAACAGTGGAGGGAGTTTTCTCCTCCTAGAATTACTTATATCAAAAAATTCACACTTTAAACTTCTTGTGTCTAGTGTCCCATGTTATATTATGGAGGATGGGATTGGAGCCTAGAGGAGAAAGACAGAGGATGGCTAATAGGGGAATGGTACTTTTCTTTTTCTACAGAGCTTTACCTATACCATATATATATACTGTACGTAAGAGGTAGTAGAGACACATGGTACATGGAAAGACTACTGCATTTTACATTGGAAGAAATCCAGGTAAACAGTGATAAGTGACTTGCTCAAGGTCACCCAGCTAGGATGTATTTGAGGCCAGATTTGAACTAGAGGACTGAATATTTAAGTGCCAATCTCATCTCTGCCTCTACTATATCACTCTAGCCAAGAATCTAAAATTTTTTAGACAACAATTCCCTCTTTAAAGAAAGGTTTGATCTTGATCAGGCCTTTTAAAACGTTTTCTACTCACAAGCCCTTTTCACTCCAGAAATTTTTACATGATATTTAAAACATGCACACAAATCAAACATTTATTGATAACAAATCATGATTGTGTGACCCCCACATTCAATTATAAGACCTCATAGGAAATTGCAAAACATAGGTGAAGAAGCTGGGAACTAAATGACCTCTAAAGTCTTGAAATCTTATAATTGGAAATCCAGTACACCTTCTGTCATTTAATTATGAAAGCAGACTCAATTTTCACATTTGAAACATTGAGTATAGTCTGAAACAAACAGAAGACAAAAGGAAATATCAATGTACTTTTAAAAAGTCTCCATTCATCCTCTACTTAGAAGAGTCTTTGATAGGCAAACTTCATAGTTTTATTGGAAAAAAAAATAATACATTCAAAGAATTTTGTAAATAAGCAAAAACAATACATTTAATTTTTGCCTGAAATTTCAGATTTAGTCTATTGGGGAAGCTTTTTTATTAAGTGACCCCATTTCCTAGTTTTAGGAAGAGAAGATCATTAAAGATGGACTTGGCACTCTGTTCACCTGGAGCAAACCATGGCAGAAGAGTCCCATCTCCTTTTGACAGAGTAGTTATATAAATTGACTATCATAGACACAGACCAGCTGGATTTCAGCAGGGGATTTCATAATATTTCTCATGCCATTGTCAAAGACCAGATGCTCCAATGAGGTTGGATGATAGATCAATTTTAACTTGGAAAGAGGATCTTAGTTAACACCTCATGAGTTAGTGAGTTCTTTGTTACTGGAGTGTTCAAGCAGAGTCTGGATGAGCTTCAGTGACTCCCTTTGCCTTTACAATGAAAAACAAGTGCCACTTGGGCCTTTAAAACCTTTTACTTACAATCTGGCTACAGCCTACCTTTCCAGGTTTATTACATATAATTCAAATTGATCTTATTATTGCTCTCACACATATTAATTCCATCTTAGCACAGTGTCAGGTATACAGTAAGCAATAAATAAACAAATAAATAAATGTATAAGTTTAGAAAAAATGCTCTTCTCTCCTTCCCTCTCCCCTCTTCTCCCCTCCCTTCTCCTCTTACATCTTTAGGCCTTGCACAGATTGTTTCCGTGCTTAAAATGCACTTCCTCCTTATCCTGAATCTCTTCTAATCCCTAGCTTCCTCTACAGTTTAATTCAAGTACTACTTACTACATGAAGCCTTTCCTGATTCTCCTGTTAGTGCCTACTCCTATGTTACCTTAAATTTATTTTCTAAACACTTTTATGTGTGTGAACTGTTTCTCCTGATAAACTATAAGCTCCTTGAGGGCAGGGATTTAAAAAAAATATTAAGTACCTAATAAATGTTTGATTTAATTATAAACACATCATTAATTAAAAGTAAAAATAAAAAGAAACATAATAATAAGAAACAACACAGTTTAGCTCTTTATTCACTGTATACACCTCACTGTTTTTTCTTAGTATTTCCCTACTTCATGAATCTGTTATTTCATTAGTGTATGTGCTCTTTTCACACTATAGATTATAATCTCTCTATTTTAAGAGTCACTTTCCTTCTTTATTGATTGTTTCATTCATTCATTTAAGTATTTGTTATTTTTTATTTATTCATTCATTGATGTATCTAGTCATTCATTCACTTGTTTGTTTGTTTATGAATATTCCCCTTTCTTTTATGTACCCTCAGGTTTTAGCACTGTATCTGGTACAGAGTAAGTTTTTAATAAATTTCCTATATCCAAAATTTCATCCCATGGTGATCAATTCTCTTATAAGGAGTTTCTCTACATTTACTTAATAGAAATACAGTACACTGTTAAATCTATCAATGAAACTTTTCCAGTTGAGTAGGCTTTGACAGCCCATTGAAAAATTCAGTCAACACAACATGACAGTGAGGTACAAGAGTAGAATTTTAGTGTAGCATTATAATTATCAGATTTTCTAATACAATTTACACACATACAGAGAATATATATGTATATGTATACATATATATGTACAGTATATAGATATAGTTATAGTATACATAGAATGTATATACATATATGCTATATCTATATACTGTATACATACAACACATATGTATATACAGCATATGCATGAATGTTTATACATGTTTGTATGTGTTATATATATGCATATGCATGCATATCAATTCCATTTAATCTTGAAGTCTGATTAGACACTTACCCAAAAATTAATTAGCTAGCTCACCAATTTTCCAACAGTCCTAAATAAGTAAAACCAGTCAGTCAGTTAACAAGCATTTGTTAAGTTCCTAGTACTGTGCTAAACACTGGGATAAAAAAGGAAAGCAAAATGACATGTATGCAGTGATAATAAATAGATAGCTAGATGATCGATGGATATAGATATACATAAGTATATGTACATGTAACATATACATATATACAAATATGTCGATATGTGTATTACATGTGTGAATACATGTATTTTTTTCAAAATAAGGTATAAGAAAATTAGAAAAGCAGTAAGAGTTCAGATTATGAAGAGCATTCAACATGAATATTTCATATTTGACCCTGGAGATGAGAAAAAACCATTGGAGTTTATTGAATGGGAGTGATGGTGGTGGGAGATAGCAAATTCTCCAATTCTAGATGTTTTGAAAAAGACTGGGTAACTAACTACTGGGAATAGAGTAGGACAAATTGCTAAATGAGGAGACTACTAAGGTCCTTTTCAGCCCTGTATTTTATAAGTTTCCTTACATTCCTTTTACAAGTACTCCATTCTCTTAAAACTGAATTTTCTAATCTCAGTAAATCACTCCTAATCTCAACACTTTTTTTTTATTATATATATATATATATTTTATAATATTATCCCTTGTATTCATTTTTCCAATTTACCCCCCCTCCCTCTATTCCCTCCCCCCGACGACAGGCAATACCATACATTTTACATGTGTTACAATATAGTCTAGGTACAATACATGTGTGCGAATATCACTTTCTTGTTGCACAATAAACATTAGAATCCGAAGGTACATGCAACCTGGGCAGACAGATATTAGTGCTAACAATTTTCATTCCCCTCCCAGTGTTTCTTCTCTGGGTGCAGCTACCTCTGTCCATCATTGATCAACTGGAAGTGAGTTGGATCTTCTTTATGTTGAAGATTTCCACTTCCATCAGAATACATCCTCATACAGTATTGTTGTTGAAGTGTACAGTGATCTTCTGGTTCTGCTCATTTCACTCAGCATCAGTTGATTTAAGTCTCTCCAGGCCTCTCTATATTCCTCCTGCTGGTCATTTCTTACCGAGCAATAATATTCCATAACCTTCATATACCACAATTTACCCAACCATTCTCCAACTGATGGACATCCATTCATCCTCCAGTTTCTAGCTACAACAAAAAGAGCTGCCACAAACATTTTGGCACATATATGTCTCTTTCCGCTCTTTAGTATTTCTTTGGGATATAATCCCAGTAGTAGCGCTGCTGGGTCAAAGGGTATGCACAGTTTGATAACTTTTTGGGCATAATTCCAGATTGCTCTCCAGAATGGCTGGATTCTTTCACAACTCCACCAGCAATGTATTAGTGTCCCAGTTTTCCCACATCCCCTCCAACATTTGTCATTATTTGTTCCTGTCATCTTAGCCAATCTGACAGGTGTGTAGTGGTATCTCAGAGTGGTCTTAATTTGCATTTCTCTGATCAGTAGTGATTTGGAACACTCTTTCATGTGAGTGGATATAGTTTCAATTTCTTCCTCTGAGAATTGTCTGTTCATATCCTTTGACCATTTATCAATTGGAGAATGGTTCGGTTTCTTATAAATTTGGGTCAGTTCTCTATATATTTTGGAAATGAGACCTTTGTCAGAACCTTTGTTTTTAAAAATATTTTCCCAATTTGTTACTTCCCTTCTAATCTTGTTTGCATTAGTATTATTTGTACAGAAACTTTTTAGCTTGATGTAATCAAAATCTTCTATTTTGTGATCAATAATGATCTCTAGTTCTCCTCTGGTCATAAATTCCTTCCTCCTCCACAAGTCTGAGAGGTAGATTATCCTCTGTTCCTCTAATCTATTTATTATCTCCCTCTTTATGCCTAAATCATGGACCCATTTTGATCTTATCTTGGTATATGGTGTTAAGTGTGGATCCATATCTAATTTCTGCCATACTAATTTCCAGTTTTCCCAACAGTTTTTTCCGAATAATGAATTTTTATCCCTAATGTTGGAATCTTTGGGTTTGTCAAAGATTAGATTGCTATAGATGTATCCTTTTTTGTCCTTTGTATCTAATCTGTTCCACTGATCTACCGGTCTATTTCGTAGCCAATACCAAATGGTTTTGGTGACTGCTGCTATATAATATAGCTTTAGATCAGGTACACTTAGACCACCTTCCTCTGAGTTTTTTTTCATTAGTTCCCTTGCAATTCTTGACCTTTTATTCTTCCATATGAATTTTGTTGTTATTTTTTCTAGGTCATTAAAATAGTTTCTTGGGAGTCTGATTGGTATAGCACTAAATAAATAGATTAGTTTGGGGAGTATTGTCATCTTTATTATATTCGCTCGGCCTATCCAAGAGCACTGAATGTCTTTCCAATTATTTAAATCTGACTTTATTTTTGTGGCAAGTGTTTTGTAATTTTTCTCATATAATTCCTGACTTTTCTTTGGTAGATGGATTCCCAAATATTTTATACTCTCAACATTTGTTTGGAATGGAATTTCTCTTTGTATCTCTTGCTGTTGCATTTTGTTAGTGATATATAAAAATGCCGAGGATTTATGTGGATTTATTTTGTATCCTGCCACTTTGCTGAAATTTTGAATTATTTCTAGTAGCTTTTTAGCAGAGTCTTTGGGGTTCTCTAAGTATACCATCATGTCATCTGCAAAAAGTGATAGTTTGATTTCCTCATTTCCTACTCTAATTCCTTGAATCTCTTTCTCGGCTCTTATTGCCGAGGCTAGCGTTTCTAGTACTATATTGAATAGTAATGGTGATAGTGGGCAACCTTGTTTCACTCCTGATCTTACTGGGAAAGGTTGCAGTTTATTTCTATTGCATATTATGCTTACTGACGGTCTTAAATATATACTCCTGATTATTCTAAGGAATAATCCATTTATTCCTATACTCTCAAGAGTTTTTAGTAGGAATGGATGTTGGATTTTGTCAAATGCTTTTTCTGCATCTATTGAGATGATCATATGGTTCTTATTAATTTGATTATTAATATGGTCAATTATATTAATAGTTTTCCTAATATTAAACCAGCCCTGCATTCCTGGAATAAATCCTACTTGATCATAGTGTATTATCTTGGAGATGATTTTCTGAAGTCTTTTTGCTAATATCTTATTTAAGATTTTAGCATCAATATTCATTAAGGAGATTGGTCTATAATTTTCTTTCTCAGTTTTCGATCTACCAGGTTTAGGTATCAGTACCATGTCTGTGTCATAAAAGGAGTTTGGTAGGACTCCTTCATCCCCTATTTTTTCAAATAATTTATATAACATTGGGGCTAATTGTTCTTTAAATGTTTGGTAGAATTCACATGTGAATCCATCTGGCCCTGGGGATTTTTTCCTGGGGAGTTGATTAATAGCTTGTTCTATTTCTTTTTCTGAAATGGGACTATTTAAGCAATTTATCTCCTCCTCTGTTAATCTAGGGAGCCTATATTTTTGGAGAAAGTCATCCATTTCACTTAAGTTATCAAATTTATTGGCATAAAGTTGGGCAAAGTAACTCCTTATTATTTCTCTAATTTCCTCTTCATTGGTGGAAAGATCCCCCTTTTCATTTGTAAGACTATCAATTTGATTTTCCTCTTTCTTTTTTTTGATCAAATTTACCAAAGGTTTATCTATTTTATTGGCTTTTTCATAAAACCAACTCTTGGTTTTATTTATTAATTCAATAGTTTTTTTACTTTCAATTTTATTGATTTCTCCTTTTAATTTTTGTATTTCGAGTTTAATTTTTGGTTGGGGGTTTATAATTTGGTCTTTTTCTAGCCTTTTAAGTTGTAAGCCCAATTCGTTAATCTTCTCTTTCTCAATTTTCTTCAAATAAGCCTCTAAAGATATAAAATTTCCCCTTATTACTGCTTTAGCTGCATCCCAAAGATTTTGATATGATGTCTCATCATTATCATTATCTTGGGTGAAATTGTTAATTGTTTCTATAATTTGCTCTTTCACCCAGTCATTCTTTAAGATGAGATTATTCAATTTCCAATTACTTTTTGGTCTATTTACCCCTAACTTTTTACTGAATGTAGCTTTTATTGCATTGTGATCTGAGAAGAAGGCATTTATTATTTCTGCCTTCCTACATTTAATTTTGAGATCTTTATGTCCTAATATATGGTCAATTTTTGTATAGGATCCATGAACTGCTGAGAAGAAAGTATATTCCTTCCTATTGCCCTTCAGTTTTCTCCAAAGGTCTATCATACCTAGTTTTTCTAATGTTCTATTTACTTTTTTAATTTCTTTCTTGTTTGTTTTGTGGTTTGATTTGTCTAAATCTGAGAGTGGAAGGTTGAGATCTCCCACTATTATAGTTTTACTGTCTATTTCTTCTTGCAGTTCTCTTAACTTTTCCTTTAGAAAGTTAGATGCTATACCACTTGGTGCATATATGTTTAGTATTGATATGGCTTCATTATTTATGCTACCTTTCAGCAGGATATAGTTTCCTTCCTTATCTTTTTTAACGAGATCTACTTCTGCTTTTGCTTGATCTGAGATAAGGATAGCTACCCCTGCTTTTTTGGCTTTACCTGAAGCATAATAAGCTCTGTTCCAACCTTTTACCTTTACTCTGTATGTATCTCCCTGCTTTAAGTGTGTTTCCTGTAGACAACATATTGTAGGGTTCTGCTTTTTGATCCAATCTGCTATCCGTCTCCGTTTGATGGGATCGTTCATCCCATTTACATTTACAGTTAAAATTACTAATTCTGTATTTCCTGCCATCGTATTATCCCTAGATTATACTTTTTTCCCTTGACCCCCCTGATCCCCCTCCCCGATATTTAATTTACAGACCCCCCTTGTGACGCGCAACCCTCCCTCTTTTTTTTTTTTTTTTTTTTAGGATCCCTCCCCCCTCCCTCCAAGTCCCTTCACTTATTCTCCTTTTTCTTTCCCCTTTTCCTCTCCCCCCTTTTAATGAGGTGAGAGAAAATTCTCTGAAAAACAAATATGTTAATTATTTACTCTTTGAGCCTCTTCTGATGAGAGTAAGATTCACACAATGATTCTCCCCCTCACTAAGTTCCCTCAGATATGGTGTAATTTCTATGTCTCTTCCTGGGATGTAGTTTCCCTCTTTTTATCACTCCTTCCCCTTTTTCTGAACCGACCTCCTTCCCTTTACCACACCCCCCTTTTTTTCTTTTATATCAGTAAAATCAAATTATCCTTGAGTATTTTTTATATACCCACAACAAAGTTACAGTTCTCAAGGGTTCTGTGTACCTTTTTCTGTTTCTCTTCAGTCTTGTGGATGTAGATCGAATTTTTTGTTTAAGTCTGGTTTTTTTCTTAGAAACATATAGAATTCCTCTGTTTCATTGAATGACCATCTTCTTCCATGGAAAAAGATGCTAAACTTAGCTGGGTAGTTCATTCTTGGTTGCAGTCCTTGATCTTTTGCCTTTCGGAATATCAGGTTCCAGGCCCTTCTATCTTTTAATGTGGAGGCAGCCAGATCTTGGGTGACCCTTATTGTGGCACCTTGGTATTTAAATTGTTTTTTTCTAGCTGCTTGCAGGATTTTCTCCTTTGTGTGGTAATTCTGCAGCTTAGCCACAATATTCCGTGGTGTTCTTTTTTTAGGGTCTATTTCAGAAGGAGTTCGATGAATTCTTTCCACATCTACTTTCCCTTCTGTTTCTATTATCTCTGGACAGTTCTCTTTGATAATTTCCTGTAAAATAGAATCTAGGCTCTTTTTTTGGTCATAGTTTTCTGGAAGTCCAATAATCCGCAGATTATCTCTCCTAGATCTATTTTCCAGGTCTATAGATTTTCCCAGTAAGTATTTGACGTTGTTCTCCAGCTTCTCATTTTTTTTGTTTTGTTTGACTGATTCTTGGGTTCTCTGTGAATCATTCATTTCTATTTGTTCCATCCTGACTTTTAAGGAGTTATTTTCTTCTTTCACAGTTTTTAGTTCTTTTTGTAAATGCCCAATTTCGTTTTTAAATGAATTATTTTGCTCTATTGAGTTTTTTCCATTTCCCTAAATTTTTTTTTTTGAGAATTATTTTCTTTTTCCAATTCAGAAATTCTATTTTCTTGAGACTTTTTTTATCTTTTCCAATTCAGATATCCTACTTTCCTGTGTTTTTTTAACCTTTTCTAATTCACTAATTTTGTTTCCCTGCATCTCCTGTGAATTCTTTATTTTTTCCAACTCCAATTTCAGGACATTGTTATTCTCTATCATAACTTCCCTTTCCTTGCCCCATTTTTCTTCGATCTCCCTCAATTTCTTAAGAGCTTCTTCTAGGAGAGAGTTATGTGATGGGGGGCAGGAATCGTTCCCCTTTAGGTTGTTATCTGATTCTCTGCTGTCAACTTCCTCGGGGTTGGACACCCGCTCTTTCTCTGTATAGAAGGAATCTATGGTTTTTCTAGCTTTTTTGCTCATACTTAAAAAAAATCTTTTGGGGTCTGTCTCTGGGGTAGGAAATTATTTACTTCTTTACCAGCTTCCTCCCAGACGGGATGGATGCAGCGGCTCCTGAGCCTGAGCTAAGAGAGAGCTCTGGGAGAGAGTTCCCCACCCTCTCCCTGGGAGTGCCTCAGAGGTGATTAGCACTGCTGTGCTTCGAGGGCGTAGAATAGTGAAGACTGCAGGAAGCCCAGGCTATGTGTCCGGGTGGGGAGTGGGTGTCTGCAGCAGGTGACGTAAGAAGCCCCTGCGCTCAAACTGGAAGTGTCTGCCAGAAACCGCGGTCCCTAGTTCAAAGGTTCCGCTTCTCTGGGACTTCCTGGAGCTGAGTTCCACTCCCTCCAGCTAAGTTAGGCAGTGTGTGTTGCCTTGGGCCGTATCCACCCACTTGTCAGTCTCTTAACTATTCTCAGGAGGTAGCTGAGGCCACACCCCCTGGTGCCGATTCACCCCCAGGGTCCGGGGAAAATCTAATCTGAGTTTTAAAATATTTTGGCTTTCTCTTCTGAACTGCTAAATAATTAGCAGAGAAGAGCTAACAGCCTGTGCCAGATTCCTTTACCTCAGTGGCTTCTCTGATCCCAGAGCCCCTCCCAGCGCAATGGGCGCAGTGTGCCCCTACCCCACCGTCTGTGCTGGTCTTTCTTATTCCTCCCCTGAGAACTGACCTTTCCTGTTGAAACTCCAGATTCTCTTCAGCTGGTAAGTCGTGCTTCCAGTCCTTGTGGTATCTATCAATCCTGAGCTAATTTTGAGACTTAATTTATCTAATTGGTTGTGAGGGAGTGAGGACGTTCACTGAGTCGTGTGTTTCCTCTCCGCCATCTTGGCTCCGCCCCTAATCTCAACACTTTTGCTCATACTATTCTTCTCATTTAGAAAGTAATCCCTTTCACTAATCCAGTGTTGGTGGAGTTGTGAATTTGTCCAATTTTTCTGGAAAACAATTTAGAACAATACCCAAAGGCCTATAAAACTGTACATATCTTTAGGCTTAGGAATATCACTGCTAGATCTATATCCCCCCAAAAAATATCAGAAGAAAAGGGAAAGGACTCACATGTGCAAAAATATTCATAGTAGCTCTTTTTGTGATAACAGAGAATTGGAAATTGAAAGTATACCCATTCACTGGGGAATAGTTGATTAAGTTGTGGTATATGATTGTGTTAGAATAACTATTATACTACAAAAATTGAAGAACAAGCTGATTTCAGAAAAACCTAAGATACAAAGTGAAGTGAGCAGAACTGGGAGAACATTGTACACAGTGACAACAACATTATAAGGATGATCAACAGTGAAAGACTTAGCTACTCTGATTGAAACAATGATCCAAGACAATTTGATGAAAAATGTTATCCATTTCCAGAGAGAAAACTCAACTCTGAATGCAGATTGAAGCATATTTTTAAAGCCTTAAAAAACTCATTTCTATTTTTTGTTTGTGTTTCCTTTTGCAACATGGCTAATGTTACATGACTTTATATCTGTAACAAAAGCAAATTGGTTATCTTCTTAATGAGGGAGGAGGAGAAGTTGGAATTCAAAATTTTTTCAAAAGTTTGCTAAAATTATTTGCATGTAATTGGGAAGTATTTAGTGAAATACATAGAAACAATTTTAAAAAATAGAAAGTCAATCTTTCTCTGTTTTTCTTAGCTTCCAAAATTTTGCAAAATCAGCTCCCCTCTACCTTTTCCAGGGAGCCTTCCATTATTACCTCACCATGAGCTACAGGTACCCTCTTACTTCAAAGCTCCATCATACTGGACTCTTATGCATAGCATTTTCATGTGTGTAGGGTAATAATTGGTCTCTGACCAATTGATTTCCATTCTAATTCCCAAGACAGTGCAGCTAATAGAGACTACGAAGTATAAACTATAAAAGTGAAAATGGATGATCCTTTTAAGAAATGTGAACAAATTTATTAACTGTGTTAGAGAGAAAGCCTGGCCATTAGACTAAAAAAATTGGTCATCCCCCTAGAAGCTTTTAAATAGCTAAGGCTGCCAGTCTTAGAATGATCAATAGCAGTGGAAAAGCATAGAGAATTCCCTTTTCCCCCAACTCATGACCTTTGGTATAAGCATAAGTGTCACACTCAACAAAGCTGCTCTCTGCCTTATTAGGACTCACTCCAGGTAAGCCATGTTTTTATAGTTTAAAATCTTATCAATAAAGTTATACCTCATTATTTATGCTATTTGCTTATTTTGCTTTCTGTGACTATATCATGCCAAAAATCAATTGTCAAAATCCAACTACCCATCCTGACCCCCTATATGTCTTACCACTTCAAATTTCTGGAAGACATTTCTTTGGCCCACATTAGACATTGGAATTTGGATATATTTCTTTCCCTTCCTCAAATTTTCCTAGAATTCTTTGTTCTGTCCCATAAATATCTTGTATAACACTTGTATTCATATCATACCCCATCTTAGAAAGGCATAGCAATAAATCCCACACTCAATTAATAAAATAATTACAAAACATTTTGATATTAAGTCATGTCAGTTGTATTCAATTCTTTGTGATCCCTTTGGGGTTTTCTTGGCAAAGATACTGGAATAGCTTGCTATTTCATTTTCCAGTTCATTTTCCAGATGATAAAACTGAGGTAAGCAGGGGTAACTGATTTGCTTAGGTTCACACATCTGAATTTGAACTCAGATCGTCCTGACTCTAGACCAGGCACTTTATCCACTGTGCCATCTAGTTATCATAATAACAAACATAGGGATCATCATTCTAAGCTACAGAAAGGGGGATATTTCCTTAGAAAAATAGCAAAAGGATCAAGAGGCATTCTCAGACTGCAGGTAAACAAGTCAGAAACCCAATGAAATAGTATTGCAACATGCAAACATCACTCTACTTGACAAATACTGATAAGAGTCAGACATCTTTTGCATTTGTCAAATGTACTAAAAGTTCTGTCTCTGGATGGAGCCTATGAAGTGGCTAAAATCCAAAAAGAGAAACAACATAAGCAAAATCTATGTGAACTCAGTCAACAATTATTGACAAAGACGTGTCAAACAAATAGCTGGATCTTCTAGATTTCTTCATGGAAATGGAGGGGCCCATAATGTAATTCAAAATCAGATCATTAGTGTTAGAAATTACCAAAGAGTTAAGAAACCCAGATTAATGATCAATGCAAATAAGGAAAAAGAACAGTAGGAATTAGGTAACAACACTTCAGACCTCAAAAATTTAGGACCTAACTGAACACTCAGTAAGACATGAGTTGGTGACTAGATTTTTACCTGAAGCTTTTGATCTTTCCTGAACTGACAGATAATAAACTTCTGTCCTACAAAAGCAAACTTCAAAATATCCTTTAGCACTCAGCCAATAATTGAATTTGGAATATTGTTACATGCTAAACCATTATCTGTTATAATATGGAACTAACATCGATCCATAAGCTTAGGAATAATTTTTTAAAATAGATATTTTCATACCAAATACTTATAATCTCCATGCTATATGAAAAGTTTTAAAGATGTAGGAACTTAAGAGAAGAAATCAAAATTATGTAAGTACAGAATTAAGTATATTTTACCTCTGTCATCTTGTCTGCTACTTGAGTTATACCAAGGATGGTTTTGGGAACATTCAGAGAATGTTACATCCTAATGCTTTTATTTAAAAAACAAAACAAGCAAAAAATCAACACAATTGTTTTAGCCATCTGTGCAATGGTCTATTAAGTTATTATTAAGTAATGGTCTAGTTAACATAAAGTAATGTTTTCAGGAAAATGACTTGGCCAAACATCATTTTTGTTTGGATTCCATTGAAAGGATAAAAATAAGGTAATTAATAAGAATAATCAAGTCCCATTTCTCTAGAATTTTTGACATCATGCAGGTTTTGAGATCATGTAAATCCTTATAGATTTAATTGTGACTGGCTGGCTATGAGCTTGAGTATGAGAGTCAACAATGGCTTTTAACATAACATATTGTGTGCTTATCCTGTTGTGATTTACTCATATGTGAACAAGGCATGAGCATGTGACTGCAATGATAGTGACAGTAACCCCTTATATATGTATGACACTTTACACTTTATCCTTGCTTGGAATTAAAATTAGAAATCTGATGTTACATTGGCTCTGAGAGAAAGAAAGTTAAAGGATAAGGGGAGAAGTAGAATCGCAGAGGGGATTTTGGAATCAAGAAGAACCAAATTTGAATCTTCCCTTTAAAATATTTTAGCTAGGTAGCCGTGAACAAGTTCTCTTATCTCTGTAAGCTTTGGTTTTCTTACTAGCAAAAAAAAAAAAAAAAAAAAAAAAGGAATAACCATACCTCCATTGATTGGGTGGTTTGTGAGATCCAAATAAAACAATGTTAAGAAAAGCACATTTTAAACCTCAAAACATCATATCAATGGCATCTATTATTATACCTGGATCATGAATCTGGGCTTAACAATGGGAAGTGTCTTAAACTCTTCTCTCTTAAGTTGCAGTCTCTTTCCCATCTGAAAAATAGCCTTTATAGACTTAGAATTACTTTCCCTTCTTTTTCTTTCCAGTTTAAAAAAATTTGCAATAAACTTGGTTTCTTCCTCTCACCCCACCCCCCATCTCACCATGGGCAAAGAACCTCTTGTCATAAATACGTATAGTCAAACAAAACTATTTTCCATGTTTGTCACATCCAAGATGCAGCCCTTATTCTTCATCTTGAGTTCATCACCTCTCTGTCTGGATGTAGGCAGCATTCATCATCACTGATCCCCTGGAAACATGGTAGGTCAATGCATGAATCAAATTTTTAAGGCTTTCAAAGTTGTTTGTTTTTACAGGATTGCTGTTGAATAAATTGTTCATGTTTCAATATAATAAATTTTTAAACACACCTGGTTCCTGGAATTTAGGAGTAACTAATTCAACCCCTTCCTTTTACAAATGAGAAAACTGAGGCCCTGATTTACTCAAGATGACCCAGATGATAATTTGCAAAATTGAGATCTGAACCCCAGTTCTCTAACCCCAAATTCAGTTCTCTGCATTCTAGTGACAAGAATCTCTGCAAATGATATATGAAAAGGCAGGAAAGAAAGCAAATTTAGGTACAAAGAGTTGTAAATCGCCTTAATAAATTTAGGGGGGGCATGGCACAGTTGATAGAGCGCCAGCCCTGAATTCAGGAGGACCCGAGTTCAAAAATGGTCTCAGACATTTAACACTTCCTAGCTGTGTGACCCTGGGAAAGTCACTTAACCCCAGCCTCAAAAAAAAAAAAAAAAAAAAAAGAAAAGAAATTTAGGGGGCATGGAAAACAAAGGAATCATGGGGGAAAATTGGAGGTTGCCTGGCAAAAATCACTTTCTGATTTTGCCTTAAAACCTTATTTGGGTCTAGTCAGTCCTAAAATCTGAGCCTTTTTAGTTTAACTTCAAGGCAAGAAGAGTGGAGTTTCTGAAGGGATAAAAGTCTATTTCCTGAGCATGAATAGGAAGGAGGCAAACAGATTCCATTCAAGAATTTGGGTTTTAGATCTGAGGACCATCAAACATGGAATGAGAGAGAACTAGGCAAGGAGGAACCAAGTGGGTAGGAATGCAATGGATCGAAGGAGGATGAGGGGGTGGTACATCCCCAACAGATGGTGTTGGTTTTACCCCTGAGAAGATGGCCAGATGGTCCCTGCACAGTTTGGTGGAATAAGCATGGTGTACTTGAGGATGAGAAGACTTTGGGAGGAAGGGAATTTAAGAAGTGGTAGAAATTACAGCATAAGGAAGGATGGAAGCCTTCCAGGACCATATTTGTACAACCTTATACTGAGCCTTACAAGAAAAGGGTAGAAATTGGTCTTCTCCCAAGTATTGTGGTGAAACTTCAAATAAAGAGTAAGGAAACACAGTACCCTATTAAGGCCATGGGAAAGCTAAGCAGACTGCAATGAATACATTTGTTTTTTTTTTTTCCTTCTCTTCCTCCTCCTCTTCTTCCTCTTCCTCCTTCTCTTCTTTCTTCCTGTTGCTAATATAAATAGATAATTGTTTGAACTAGGGGTGATATGATAAGGCAAAAGTCTTCTTAATGGTATAAGTCATCTTAAAGTGGCATGGCCTGTGACAGAAAGTAGCAGGTCACTGGAAATCATTAGTATCGTTGATTTAGAGCTATAAGGAAGGCTAGAAGCCATCTAGTCCAGCCTTCTTGTTTTATAAATGAGGAAATTGTGATCCATATAAATTAAATGACTTGTCAAAGGACTTTTAGGAAGTAAGTATCTGAGTCAAAACTGAAAGGCAGGAAGTTTCTCTGACTCCAAAGTCCACACTTTCCCCATTACAAAACATTTTAAAAGCAGAAGATGACTCTTCTGGGTCATTATAATTTTTAGTTAGATGTTTTCTGTGATATTGTTTCATACTCTGAAAGTCCTTGATCCTATGTGAGTTGCTCAATTCCAAAATTATAGAAATTGAGAATTGGAAGAGACCTTAGAAATCATTCAGTTTAACCTAGACTTGAAAATGTACTTGAATGAGAACATCATTCTCTGTGATATTGTCTTTTAGCCTAGATGAGGGAAGGGGATGACCAGGTACCTAGTGGTGCAACCTTGGGATAAGAAGCAGGTGGGAACCAGGTGGAGAAATGCTGCTCTTTAAAACCAGGTGTGGCCCCAGCATTTTGGCAGTGAAGTAACTAAGGAACTGTGAGAAAAGGAAGGAAGGAAGGAGGAAAGGAGAGAAGAAGGGGGGAAGGAGGGAAGGAGGAGCAGGGAAGGAGGGAAGGAGAGAAGAGAGGAAGGGATAAAAGTCTATCTCCTGAGCATGAATAGGAAGGAGGCAAACAGATTCCATTCAAGAATTTGGGTTTCAGATCTGAGGACCATCAAACACGGAATGAGAGGGAACTAGGCAAGGAGGAACCAAGTGGGTAGGAATGCAGTGGATCAAAGGAGGATGAGGAGGAAGGGAAGAAGGGAAGAAGGGAGGGAAGGAAGGAGGGAGGGAGGGAAAGAGAAAGGAGGGAGGGAGGAAAGAGTGATATATAAGCCTGGGCAAATAATTTCTCTGAGCCTCAGTTTCCTTTCCTGTAACAATCAGTCAATGCACATTTAATAAATACCTACTATGTGCTAGACACTGTACTAAGTACTGGTAATACAAAGAAAGGTAATAGACAGTCCCTGCCCTTGAGGAGCTCACAGTCTCATGGGGAAATGAAAGACATGATATAGAAACAACTGTGTATAAAAACTATATTTCAATGTATTTCAGGTTGACAAAAGAAATAAAATTAAAATCTTTTGGGAGTTTTACAAAAGCCATAAATGACATGAAAAAGCCAGCAGATGACACACAAAAATTTAGAAATTCATAAATTCAGGATTGTTATTTTTTAAAAGGCATTCTGATAGACTGACATTATATAAAAAAGGCTAAATCCCTTTATGATTTCTTAAAGGAAAATGAAGGTGAAGGGTCTATCTCTACAAATTTTACATGCATTTTCCAGATCATTGGGTAGAAAAGAGGTGAAGAGGAGCTACTCCTAATCCCTATGATGTGGAATGGATAACTGTAAGATGCAAAGAGAAGACATTAAAATTAGTATAGATTAAGAAGGGCTTGTCCTAGAAGGTAGAACTCTTCCTGGTTCTTGAAGGAATCTAGAGAACTCTGGAGGCATTTCAGGCATGGAAGATAATCAATGAAAATGTTTAGGATTCAGATAGAGTGTCATGGTCAAGGAACAATAAAGAAGTTAGTGTCCATAGTTTGCAGAAAATGTTTTAATGGGAGATGGAGGAGTATAAGGTGTAAGAACACTTACAAGTGGGGTGTGTAGTAAGTGATTGGATAGTGGACTAAATTATAAATGATTTTGAATGAAAAAAAGAGGATTTTATGTTTCTGCCTGGAGATAATAGGGAGTTAATAGTATAACATGAAGATTTTGAATTTGTTAGCTTCTAAGGTTTCTCCAATTCTAAATTTATAAAACTATGAGAGAGGTGTTTGGAAATAAGTTTCCTCTACAAATTGACCTACCACGGTTTACACCAGTAAAGATTTGCTCTGCCTCGAGAAAACCTGTAGAATATATTTTCCAATCAGATGTCTTACTTTGTCTGTCTCTGGGATTATAAATTCTCTGTATTCACTTCATGGCAGAATTATCAGTTTTTCCCTCTTAATCCCAGTTTGTCAAAACCCTCCAGTTCCTACAGGGATATACACACTTTACTCAAATAATCTCAGTGCGTTTAAAATAAAATTTGTCCAGAACAGAAATTTCCAACCATCAGCTTCCTTTTAAGGCTCAGCTAGGTTTTTCCAGATGTGGAAGTGAAGAAAAACAGATATTTCTCTCTCTTTCTCCCTCTGCCTTTCCCTTGGCCTCTTCCTCTCAGTCTCTCCCTCCCTCTCTCCCTCCTTCCCTCCTTCTCTGTCTTTCTCCTTTCTTCCTTTTGCCTCTCTCTCTCTCTCTCTCTCTCTCTCTCTCTCTCTCTCTCTCTCTCTGTGTGTGTGTGTTTCTGTCTCTGTCTCTCTCTCTCTATCTCTCTCTCTGTCTCTCTGTCTTTCTCTGTCTCTGTCTCTGTCTCTCTCTCTGTGTGTCTGTCTCTCTCTCTCTGTGTAATTGAGGTGATCCACAGGAAGTTGGAGGCAAAATCTGATCTGTTGTCAGGAGCAAGAAAAGAGAGGGGGCAAAAAGTAAGAGATGAAGTCAAGAAAAAGTGAAATTTTTAACATACATCTTAATGTTTAGCTGCAGAACACTTGCTTTATTAGTGGACTACACTTGCCTGCATCTTACATTGAGGGATATACTTCAAAAAGCCTTCCTCAGCTCAAGGGATCTCTAAACTCTCTCTCCTAACATTGGCTCACAGGATAACAGGTCTAAACCTATAAGTGACCATAGCTCATCTAACTCCTTCATGTCATGAATGAAGAAACTGAAAGACAAAGAGTTTATAGGACTTGCCTAAGGTCCCAAAGACAATCACTATCAGAGACAATATTAAGCAAAGAATAATAGCTGAAATTCACATTGGGCTATAGAGTTTTCAAATTGTTTTGCTGTTTCTTCAATTTGCTCTCTCAGGGATTGTAGAAAAGCAATCAAGTTAATGCCTTGTTGTTAGAGCTGTGAATTGGTACAGCCATTCTGGAAAGCAATGTGAAATTATGTAATAATTTTTAAAATGTCCAAAGACTTTGATCCAAAGATTCCATTGTTAGGAATATATCCCAAGTTGGTTCTGGACAATAGCACTAATAATTTATGACAGCTCTCTTTGTGGTAGCAAAGACATGGAAATGAAATAGATGCTCACCAACTATAGACTGGGCTACACACATTTTGACACAAAAATTTAATTTATGAATGTTACTGTTCTTTAAAACATGATGAATGTGATGAGGCCAGAAAAACCATGTAAAGATTTATATGACCTGATTCAAGTTACATAAGGAGAGTCAGGAAAACAATGTACACAAAGACCAATAATATAACTGGAAAGACCAGTCACCACAGAAGAACTGAAACAGTATTATGAAGTTATACAGTCCAAACTTGACTACTACTCCTTACTTTTTTGAAGAGGTAAAAGTTCACCAAGGTGGAACATGGCATATGCAACACCAGAATTATTTTGCTAATTTTCATTTCCATATCCCCCTTTCATTTAAAAATTTCTTTCTTGTACAAAAGATATCAATAAAAATCTACTCAAAAAGAGAATAAAATTTGCTCTTACTTAGAGGATTTAGATATTATTACTGTATTCTGAGTCAAATGACGTGTTGAGAAAACTTTGTGTTGGAAGCTAGAAGTCAGTTGAAGATATCTAGTTATGATATACTTTTCCTTATGGAATCAAAGAAATTATGTGGATTATTTTGATCTGTGAGGTACATTCTTCAAAAGAGAAAAAAAAAGAATACTTTTTTTCCCCTTCCCCATTCACCTTTACATTGGAAAGAGGATTTTCTTTGAGAAAGACTATGAAAATTGTTAACTTGAGAGGAGCTGAAAGTATATTTCTTGTGATAGTTGGGGAGATGAAAAAGAATAAGGACTAATATAAAGTACTTCCTGAGAGACCAAGTTTAAACCTAATCTTAAGGGGAAAGATTCTTGAAAGACTTTAATCAATCTCTGGAGTGAATTTAATGGTGATATTATTTTTCTGGAAGTAAAGAGGACCCATCTACTATTGTTATATTGAGGATTTGAGGAGATTGTGGCTGTAAGCTTTCTCATAACTAAAATATTATCAGTAGTTTCATATTTCTTTGATTTTTCTATTTTTGTTAATAAATTATATATGAGTAACTACTATTGGGAAAAGAAGTTTCTCTAGTTGATTTAACAAGTAATATTTATTAAACAAATTATTAATTAAAATATTTCATATTGATATTATTAATAAAGAAATTCATGCAAATTAGTGAAAATTATAATTTTATTATAATTAATAAGAAATAAAATATCAAAATATACCCTTGAACCAACCTAGGATTCAAAATGTTAAAAATTAAATAAGCAAATAAATCAAAGGTCAGGCTGAGGGATAAACAGATCGGTAGTGAATTAATCTATTAATCTTGCTACACATGAGGACCAGACTTTTTAACTTGATTATATGTGTATTTGGTAGTTCTGGAAATCAGGTGCTATATGAATTTTACAGCTGAGGAAACTGAGGTTTCTAGAGATAATGACCTAACTCTATTATAGGCCTTCTTGACTCCAAGTCCAATATTTAGCTCACTATATTATACCGCCTCATTACTTTGACTTAGATTTCCCTAAAGCTTAAAAACAGCAACAATAATATCTGGGGGAAAAAGAATCCAATAGAACAATAAAAATCCTTCTTCAACCCTACTTATTTGGATATTTTCTCTTCTCATTCTTCCCTTTCAGTACTGAATTAATTTTAAAAAGTTGTCCGTGGAAGAGGTAGTTATGGGTTCAAGCTCTTGGAAATCTGTTGCAGTTCGAGCACTGTGTACACTAGTCTCTGGACACTCTTTATCTCATGACTTCAGGTACATCACATTCTTTTAGGTCTCTTACTCCTCTCTATATAAATCTCTTTCATCATAATCTCATTTACTCCAATGAGTTTAATAACTAACTCTATGCATATCCCTCCCAAAACTAACACCTTGTGATCACCAGTAGCCCATGGAATATCTCTACCTTGTTGATCCATCAGCATCTCACTCTTAGAACATCCAAAATGAAGCTGGAAGAGAGCAGTTTCAGATTACAAAAAATTGTGGAGAGAATATATGAAAACTGAAGGCATTATAGGCACATTTTTTTTTAATGAAGTTCATCAGTGAAAGGGAAGAGAGAAAGAAGAAGAGCCAGATAGGAGGTAGAAAAGTCCAGAGAAAGCATTTTAAGGAAACCTAAGCCCTGAAAAAATATATAAAACAGGGAGGAGCCAGTGAAAAGGGAAGGAATTAAATATGAAGGCATACAGATTGACTGAATAAAGCTTACTTGAGAGATAATTTTGAGTGGAAGGGGCAGATCTATTCTTTTACAAAATTAGAAAGTAGATTTATAGTCCTAGATTTGGAAGTGCAAGGATCCTGAGAGTCCATTCTTCTACAATGAGACGACCCCCCCACTTGCAGAGGGATAAATTGAGACCCCAGGACATTAAATGACTTATCTAAGTAAATAAATAACAGAAGGGGGTGTGGATATTTCTATAGCTTGATACAATGGAAAGAATGCTGCCTTTGGATTGGAGAATATAGTTTCAAATCTCGATTCTGTTACTAACTATGACTTAGGCAAATCATACTTCTCTAAGTGATTCAATTTACTCTTCTACAATGACAAGGTTGGACCAGCAACTCTCCAATCCTTTTGAGTTCTACAATCATAATCTTCGGATCATGTGATTATCACAATGATGTAAATGGTGCAAAAATTATTATATCCATTTTATAGATGAAGGAACTAAGACTCAAAGGTAAAATAAATTGTTTGTAGTAACCAAACTGGTAATTGGCAGAGTCAAGATTTGAACCAAGATCTTCCAATTCTAAACCAGTTACTCCATTATGGCATAATACCTCAGAAACATTCCTTCTGAAACTCCTGGACTATCCACTGATACTTAGAGCACAAGCACCTATCTTGTGTTCCATTCTCTTCTCAGGTAGACATCAACTCATCTCCATTAAGTACTTGCTAACATTTCAGTGAATATTTACTGAGCAAATATTTATTCTGAGCTAGGCCCTTTATAGGATATAAAAATTAATAAATCATGTTCCCTGCCTTCTAAGAGTTTGCACTGGAGTCAACCATAGTAAAATGGAACTGGCCCTGTGGTCATCAAGCAATTTAGCCCCAGTAATTTATCACAAAGGTTGTCTACAAGAAACACAGAAGGGATATCAGAGGTCAAAGATCCTTTACATCTGCAAATATGGAAGGCAAGGAGTATTTTACAGTTTTGCATAGAGAGTGTGTTCTCTCTGTAGTTCTTCCAGTGCCAAGTAACTGTCATGTATTACCAAGGTGCAGGTTGGCCTTTTTCCTGAGAAGAAAAAGTAAAAATGGCTGAAGGAATGCTTTTCTGCTCTGTATTTCTTGGGAAAATCTAGGGGGCAAAATTTAAAACAATGAAAAAAAAAAAAAAAAAAAGCTAAAGTGTCAAAGAAAGCCCTAATCTATGTCAGGAGGTAAGATGATGCAACACAGAGAAGGAAATAAAGAATTTGGACTCTTAAAAATATTAAATTAAGACCTGTGAACAGTGACTCAGTGCCCAATTCAAGCTAGAGCAGGTTTGCTCATACTTCCATTGAGGGATTATTGCCATAAAATTGAATACAGTCTCATCCCATAATGCACCTACATAGCCAAACATATCCCCAAAAATATACCGTTTCTTCCACCTCCACACCTTTACTTATACAGTCCCCAGGGCCTAGGATATTTTCCCTTCAAATCCCATCTCTGCCTATTGTAATCTTATCTTTCAAACTCAGCTGAAATGTCACCTGGTCCATGAAGTAATGTAGATAAAACTCTTTGAAAATTTAAACTCTCAATAAATGTTAGCTATTGTTAGCATTAGTATTAGTGAAGACTCCCCAGCTGCCTGGCCCATTCCCCAGTCCAAAGTGATCATTCTCTTCTTCCTCCTAGGAATTAGGATTATTTAGTATCGAAAGCCATGGCCTGATGGTATGGCCATATTGGTATGATGGCTAGTATGTTTATTTCAGGAAAACTCAGTTCAGATCCTGCCCTGAAATTTTGTTAGCTGTATGTTCCTGGTCAAGTCATTTCCTCTCAGAGCCATCTTCCAAGTTATCCAGATCGGCCACCTCAATGTCATCCTTGACCCATCCCTCTCATCACTCACATATCCAATGGTAACCCAGTCTTACCGCTTCTCTCTTTGAAGAATCTCTCATATCCATCCACTTTTTTTCCATGTATACAAACACTTCTCACCTGGACTCCTACAATTATTCATGATTGGTCTCCTTGCTTCTTTTCTCTCCCCTCTCCAATCCATGCTACCCTCAGCCATCAAGGTAATTTTCTGGAAACCTGAATTGACCCCTTGCTCATTAAGCTCCATTTGTTCCCTCTCACCTCCAGGATTAGTTAGAATCTTTTATTCGACCCTGAAATTCTTCCCAACTTGATTCCTTCTTACCTTCCCAGACTCCCCTGCACGTGCTTTGCTAGCCAACCACACTGTCCTACTTTCTGGTCTTAGAACATCCAATTTTGTTTCCAGGCTTTTGAACTTGCTGTCCCCTAGGCTTGGAATGCTCTATCCCCTCACTTCTGCCTCTTATTTTTCCTGGTTTTCTTCAAAACTCACCCCAAAATGCACTTTCTGCAGGAGACCTTTCCAGATCACCCCTTTCCATTTCAGATTTCTTACTCTCTACTCCTTATGTCTTATATACACCTAGTTAATTACATATTATCTCCCTCTTTAAATGTATTTGCTTTGAGGGTATGGGCTATTTTTTGCCTTTTTTTGTAACCCCAGCACGTTAGTACAATATGTGGCATATAAGTGCTTAATAATTCGCTTTTACTAACTTATTAAATGAGTGAATTAGCAAAGGAACAAAAATTGCTGTAGTTAGGAAAAGCCCCTAGGCTTTATGTTGACCCATATTTGATGCCTGGTCACTGATGCTGGGAACAGGAGATATTAGCACAGAACCAGCCACAGGCAAAATTGTGACTCATAGGCTTAGAGCTAGAAAAGACCTCTGTGGTGATAGAGACCAGTCTCTGTCTAAATCATAAATCTTTTCACAAAGTCCATGACAAGAAGAGGTCACCCAAACTCTAGTTATCAGCTAATCTTGTCTTTGGTGTCCCAGAGTATGTTTTTTGTGCCCAGTTTCCTTTCTCCTTCTTCCCTCTTTTCTCCTTCCTCCCACTTAACCATTCCCTCCCCTTCCTCCTCCACTACATCTTCTTACCCCATTTCATCTTCCTTCCCCTTTTCTTTCCCCCTTTCTCTTTCCTTCTTCTGCCCCTTTCCCCTCTTCTTCTATTCTTCTCCTTCCTCCTTTCCCTCTTCCTTCTTCCTCCCTTTTTCATTCTCCTCTTTCTCTTTCCACTCTTCTCTTTCCTTCCCCTCCCTTTCTGCTTCCCCTTCCTTCTTTCCTCCTCCTCCTCCTCCCTTTTACCATATTCTTTTCCTTCTTTTTTCTCCTCCCCCTCTTCCCACACATTACTCTATCTCCTTACTACACCCTCTTACTTCTTTTCATCTTGTTCCCCTTTCTTTTTCCCACTTCCCCTCTGCTTCTTCTTCTTCATTTTCTTTCTTCTTCTTTTATTCTTGTCTCCCATCTTACTTCCCCTTTCCTTGTTTTTCTCCTTTCTTTTTTCTCCTCCTCTTCCCTTTCTTCTCTTTATTCTTTGACTTCCTTCCCCCCTTTACTCTCCTCCTTCCTTTCCTCCTCCCTCTAAGACTCCTGCTCTCCCTCTTCTTCTTCCCCCTCTGCTTCTTCCCCCTCCTCCTTTCCCCCTGCCTCTACATTTTCAGTCAAAGCTCTGCCTTGTGGTGGAGAAGCCCTATACCCAGGGAAATGGTTTTGGTCCCCTGCCGTCTCTCCCCTTTCCTCCACCCCAAGCCTACCTTCAGAAGAAACTTTGAGCTCTGGCTCTTTCCTTTCCAAATGAGTGGCAACAAGGTGGTGTGCAAAGAGTATGTATTTAAAGTTAACTGACCTGGGTTCCAGTCCTGCCTTTGCAACATATAACCAGTATGACCCAGGCATGTCATCTCACTTCCTTGGATCTCAGTTCCCTCCTCTGGAAAGTGAGGGGCTTAGTTAGACTGTGGATCCCTTTGGTCCTTTCCAGCTCTGAATCTATGATTCTAGAATAGGTCCAGCTCTCTCTCCTCCTGAGATTCATAATCCTCAGTCTGACATTCATACTGGGGAAGGAGAAATTCCTTCTGTTTCTTAAGAAAGGGATTACACATATCTATGATAGGAAGGGAAGGTACTCTCACCCCCATGTCTCCTCTGTCGACTCTGACAACCTGCAAGAGACATGTGGAATCCAAATAGAATTGTTCTTAAACTTCACTTTTAAAATTATCTGTTAAGAGCTATGGAGCCACTCTTTGCCCTTGGGCTGGTGTGGGAGGTCTCTGGTGCACCACTCATTCATTAGTCAGCATTCTTTCTTATGGAATAACATAAATCAGTTTAAGTTCTTGAAAAAAAATTTTTTTAAATGTTGAATCCGAGGGAATGGAACAGAAATTTCTTCTACTGCTAACGTGTCACTTTTCCCAAAATTGCACTATTAAAGATGGTAGGAAGCATAGCATAGGAAAGGAGTGTTAAACTCAAATAGAAATGAGACCACCCAATTGTAAGGGGAATCCCTCCTGGCTGCATATTGATTGAGTTTTAAAATGTAATGTCCTCAGTGTTCTGTTGTTTTTCATTTTCTTAAATATTTCCCAGTTACAATTTAATCTGATTCATGCACATGGGGATGAACACCATTAGGGAGAACTTATTAGATCTGAAGTCAGAAGCTTGGGTTTGAGTATCAGTTGTGTGACTCTGGCTAAGTCATTTTCAAAATTTATATATATGTATGTATGTATGCAATTGAACCTATCATCCTAATTAATTTGGATCCACCTCCAAGAATGCAAATTGTTACTTACTCATGATGACTCGTCCTCTAGGACTCTTTCTTTTCCATGCTATCCCAGAAAACAATCACAGGAAGTCCACCTAATATACGAAAAATATTCTTAATTTTTACTTACAATGAGACTCTCATTAGAGCATTTTGTCTTTTTGCCATTCTTTGTCTATCTTCTCTTTCATACTTTCTTTCTCAATCATTCTTTCCCTGGTAATATATGTTTTCCTTCCAAGTTCATCAGTAGTTTATTAGAATCTTTCTCTTCCCACCATGCATCTCTCCTTTACTTTTAAATACTCAATTCTTCAAAGACTATCATCTTCCATATCTCTTGGTCACCCAGTAATATTGTGGTTATAAAAATGGATCTTTGTTTCTATACAGACTTAGCACTTTACAAATCTTAAAGGAATATGTGTATCACTTATTATTATTATTATTATTGTTATTATTATTATAGTTTCATTCTCAGATTAAAGTACTGCATTTTCAGCAATCCATTATTAAAATGTAACTACTCCTGGAACGAAATAAACTTCTGGAACTGGGAGAGACTTTGGAATAGAGATTCTTAACCTAGCATCCCAGGACCCTTTTGAGGTCCAAGGATAGGTTTCTGGGGTGGCCCATAATTTGGATGGAAAAAAAAATCTTTTTACACTAACATCTAAAATAGTATTTAAATTAATGACAGTCTCTGAAATTTAGCATTTCCTCCAATTATTTAAAAACATTGCTCTGAAAAAGAGATCCATAGACTTTACAACATTGACAATGGAATCAATGATGCTAAGAATACCTCCTTTGGAACACAGAGTGTCAGAATAAGAAGAAAATTCTGAGAACATTTAGTGCAACCTTATGGTTTTACAAATGAGGAAACTGAGGTTCAATGAGGGAAATTAATTTTCCCAAGACCACACAATGAGTTTGTGTAGATTAAGGACTCAATTTCAAGTGCACCCATCCTCTCTTCTGCTTAGCTCTTCCTGCCTGGTATTGCCTCGTCAATGGGCATTGGTCCTAGAATCTGATTTCTTGAGAGAACTGAACATATGTTTTTCACAGGCACCAACAGGAGTCGTTAGTAGGGGAAGGCAGGGGGTAGAGAGGGGGCTGGCTCTGAACTCCTGGCAGGTGGATCAGATGGGCTGGCTGCTCATTATCCATCTGAGCAAAACCATCTGGGACTCTGGAAATTCAATTGATACCAGGCAGCAAAGCCACCATGGTGCCCCCCAGCTAGCATACAATGGATTGTTTTGGCTCTTCTCTTCCCTATCCACCACAGTCACAGGAAATGAAACTGTGGCCTCCTTGGCAGCCAGAGAGTTGTCAGTACACACTGTCCATGTGGAGTCTGTATTGTTATTTCTCCCAAGCTCTCTGCAGTTGTGACTCTAAGTTTTGAAATTCAGTCCCACTATCTCTCTCCATCCATCTATGAGATGTATCAGTTTAAGATAAGTTAGATTATAGAAGCCTTTTGGTATCAATTACTTCATAGAATATAACCCAACAAGACTGGAAAAGGCCTTTGAATGTAGAACATGGAATGCGAGAACTGAAAAGTTTCTTATAATATAGAGTTTAGGATGTCGAGTTGAAAAGGCATTATATAATATAGATCCTGGAAGGGACCTTAAAATTCAATTTAATAAATATATTTAATTACATGGATCTTAGATTTCCATATGGAAGGAAACCTAGATGTCATCCAATCTAATCTCTTCAGTTTATAGATAAGGAAATTGACATAAGAAGAGATTAATTATTTTCCCAGTGTACCTAGCAGGTAAATGGAAGACTTAGTTCTTAAACCTCTTTTACTGTACTACGTTTTAAAGCACTGAGTTAAGTGTTGGGAATACAAAGATAAAAATGATCATGTTCCTGTACCCTGAGAACCTACATTCTGCTGGTTAGATAACACACAGATGAGGATGATATAATATAGGAAGGGATGTCAGCAGAAATCCAAAATACCTTAGGGACATTTGAGAATTGTCACTTTAGATTGGGATATTAAGGGGACATTGTTCCAAATAATGGTTTCTGATTTGATACTGACTTTGATGGTCTAAGTGTTCTATCTATCTCATAATATAAGACCTAAAAATCTTGGAAGTCCTCTGATGTAACGCTTTCATTTTACACTTGGGAAAACTGAGGTCCACAAAAATAAAGTAATTTCTCCAAGATCATACAGTTATTGAATAGCAGAGATATAACTGGAATCTATTATGGGTAAATTCATTTCCATGAGCTTGTCTAACCTATATTTAGTGGTGGCTCATATGGTGTAATTCCAGGGAACAATGGGAGCTGATCCCCCCAACTCCCCCATTCCATACACAAATCTTTAAATTTAAATTTTTTTTTAATTTAAATTTCTCTACCACTTTTAAACTTCTGCCTAGAAACCTTCCTCTCATGGACAGAGTCTCTCCTTCTCCAGTCATTATTCTGCTCAAGCTGAAATTGAAGATTTGCTGAAGTTTGGGGTTTTATAGACACCAAGGAGGAAGGGATATTGCTCTCAACCTTTCCAGAGAGTAGTTTTGACTAGAGAAATTAGGAAAGAGAGAAAGGCCATAATCATCATCAGAAGGGTAAGGAAAAATTATATGGAAAAGAGAATTTGAGAGGAGGAGATTAAAAACAAGTTTCAACCATTCACAATCTTATTAAGAACCAGCCTTATCCCCAAGAACAGATTTTTCCAAATTGAGATTCCTGTATACCTATTATACTATGACATGAACCCAACAGGTAACTAATTGAATAGGAGTAAAAGGGTCACAGCTCACTTCCCCCAATGGGACTGGAGTCTTATCTACAACATAATTTTATCTCCCTTAAGTGAATTATTGCTTAATTCTTTTCCCCAGCCTTCTTGGTTCTTGTGGCCAATTTACCAAGTGGAATCATTACTAGGACACCTTAACCAGAAACTGCAAAGGAAGCAGGACCCCAACTGCAGAACTACTCTGAATCATCTTATTGTTATCTAAACTCCCAAGCCAGGGCTGCATTTATTATTTTCCCTTTTTTTAATATGTAAGTTTCATAATGTGAATAATTAATAGTTATTAATATAATAGCATACATATAAATTTATAAGCATATACACATACATGCCTTCCATACGCATATATATATATAGTTATATATACACACAGATGTGTATATACAAAAGCATACACACACACACACACACACACAGAGAATGATCAAAAACATTTTACTGATAAGGATATGAAACAAATCAAAAAAATTATGGAAACTTCTAGCCTAGGTAGTCAGGGCTCAAGATTAGGAGGGAAGAAAAATGTGAAAAAAAGGAAAGACAAAAAAAATTGATGTTCTGTATGGTAGATAATAGATTTTGAGTCAGGAAAACTAATTCTGGCTCAGAAACTTTTTAGTTGGATAATATCTCTAGATCTTAGTTTCCTCATCTTTAAAATGGTGAGATTAAGTGTGATGATTTCTAATTTCTTCTCTAACTCAAGCACCATGATACTTTTATTTTATGATCCAAAAGGGGAGTTTAAAAGCAGTAAGAATATTGTTAATATTGTGAGGATAGGTAAAATGCTTGACTAAGTTAAGGGTGTGAAGTTGAACTATATAAAGTTAGTTTCTTTGCCTTTTATAATATAGTAAGTGAAGAATCTACACCTTCAATACTTCATTTCTTTCCCTCCATTGTGTTTTGGAGGTTTGTAGCAGGGCTAGTAGTTGCTTAAAAATAATTTATATGTTGGTTAGAGACCTTAATGCATTCCCTCCTTAAAAGAAGTTCTTAACTGCCTGCTTCTACTAATAATTTGTACAATCTTAGGAAAATCACATTTCTGGGTCCCATCTTCCCTCTCCATAAGACAAAGAAGGATACATTAAAATAGATTCCAAAATTCTATGTTCTAAGATCCCTTTGTAACTCCAACACTCAATATCCTGCTTTTAAACCATTTTCAGCTCTGATATTCTATGTTCTAAGGTCAGTCCTTTTCAGTGGTAATAGTGTATGTTCTATGCTTTAGCACATTTTTCAGGTGTGACATTTTTATACTTCTAGATTGTGATGACTGCTTGTTGAATGAATACATAAGCATTTCAAACTAAATATGTCCCAAACAGCATTTTTCTCTCAAAATCTTCTTCTCCTCCAAATTTCCTTTCTTTCTCCAAACTGCATTTCTATTCAGAATACCAATTAATCAAAAAAGTACTTATTAAACACCTAAGGCTAATTATTAAGAATAAAAATACAACTTCAAAAGAATGCATGTCCTTGGGGAAATTGTCTCTTACTAGGGGGATACAATATGCTCATATATCAGTAAATATAAGACATATAAAAGGGAAAAAGCAAAACTTTGGTTATTTCAACAGATGCAGAAAAACCCCTTAATATAATACAGCAATCATTTGTGTCAAAACAGAATAAAAAACATAGTCTTGGAAGAGCCTTTTTAAAGTAAGATCACAACATATTTAAGACCAAGAACTAACATTATTCATCAGAGAAAAACAATAGAACTATCTTTAACACAAATGAAGGTAAAGTGAGGATGACCTCTTTTCTCCACTCTTATCTTACATCATTATAGAAATACTAATTATAGCAATAAAACATGAGAATAAAATTAAATGAATACGCATTGGCAAAGAGAAGGCAGAACTAACTTTCATACTTTGTAGCAGATTAAGAAAACTCCAGGGAATCACCAAAATAACCAAGACAATGGCTCACCAAGGTAACAGAATAAAGTACACAATAAATCCATAAAAATCATCAGCATTTCTTTAATTACTAATAAAAACCGGAAGAACTAATAATACGAAAAAGCCATTGAAATGAATAAGATGCATATGATGTTTATGAATTAACATATACCAAGACCCCACACAAAATGTATGTAAATAAAACCATCTTATCCGGAAATAAAGGTAGATGTAAATTACTGAAGTTATGCATTGCTTGTCACTGGGCTTCACCAATAAGTAAAAAAAAAAAAATTTCTACAAGAAACAATTTCAAGATTTGTGACTGTACCACAGAAATTATCAAGGAGATATTTTTTAGAAGTAACAAAATGATAACAAATTCCCAATTGGAAGAGGGAAAAAAAGTCCAGAATCTTAAGGGAAATGAGGGAAAAAATCCAAATGAAAGAAGCATATCTTTTCCACTTTTCTTCTTTTTGTGGTCCTTTTTCCATTTCATCCTTGAGTGCCCTTTGGATGATTCTACTTTGTTACCTATCTTACCAAGTTTTTGTTAAACTTACTTTATCCTCTGCTGCTTCTCTTTTCTTTGTGAGACGATATTACTCTTAATTGTACTTCATCTTTCTTCATAAGATTTTGCAGATGAATTTATATTCTTACCTCCTGTTGCCTGTGGCAGCCATCTTTCTTCATTTAAGTAATTTAAATGTTTTCCAACCAAGGCACTTCTGGTGCTCTTATTGTATAATTGTTGTAGCAATTATTTTACACTGGTTTAAATTCTCAAAATTATTATAAGCATATAGTCTTGGGAAATACTTGAAAAAAATTCAACAATGTATGTTTTTTCCCCTTCAAAGGTCATGGAGCTGTGAAATAGAAATAAAGGACTAACACCAGAATAACCAATATATGTGTACTTGGTAAGCAACAAAAACTGGAAACAAAAAGAGCGCCTGGTTGTTGAGAAATGGCTAAAAAAATAAAACATTGTATATGAATGGAAAGGTATGTCAAAGTGCAATAAGACATGAGGAATACAAAGTATTCAAAGGAACAATACAATACAACACTTCCAAACTGGTCTCCCAACTACTTATCACTCTTTTCCCCAAACCACCTCTACAAGCTGTCCAAAATTATCTTCCTTAACCGCAAGTTTGAGCATGATCCTTCTTTGTGACAGAAACTTCAAAGGCTTCCTATTGCCTTTTGGACAGAAAGCAGACTTCCCAGATTGACATTTAAAGGCTCCCTAACTTTCCCATTTATCACACATGACTCTCTCCATTCCATCCAAAGTAATTCTCTGTTTTCTACCTTCTTACCAATGCAAAAGATGAAGAAAGGAAATCTATACTTCAGGTATGGAGTAATCCCCCACATCTGAAGAATAATTCTTCCTTCCTCCCTTCGGCATTTTAGAATTCTTAGTTTCCTTCAAGCCTCAATTTGGGTGACATCTCAGAAGTGGCGTCATGTGTGCTATTTTTAATCACTATTGATTTTAGTGCTTTTCTTTCCCTTCAATTATCACAGATATACTTCTCAGATTACAGCCTGTATTTCTCTTCCACCATCACCTCCCCCCATTCCCAGTAGAAAGCAAACTCTTAGGGGGCAGGGGGGTTTTTAAATTTGCTTTTGTGGCCTAAGTGCCTATCACAGAACCTTGACTGAAGTAGGCACTTAATATAAGCACTTATTGGAATGGATAAGATATAGAACAGGTTAGTTTCATTCCTACTCTTGCTTCAATAACAGAGTAATTGGCTCCTATGGCTTTTGTATTCTGTTTAAGTCCTCTGGATGGGAGGAGGGGTGCTAAGTAAAACCCAATTCACCTTGTTATTAAAGTCCTGCTACTGTGATTTTGCATCCATTAACTCCCTCCTCTATTCAGGTTATGACTCTTCCAGGGCTGTTTCTCTGATTACTCCCGTGGGATTGTGATTTTTAAAAAGAGAATAGTAGTCCCTTTACTAAACACTCCAACACACACACACACACACACACACACACACACACACACGCACTCACACAAAGTTTTTGTATGAAAGAACCTTGTAAGTTCTAAAGGAGAATAGGAAAAAGTGTTATTATTTCAATGATGAAGACCAATGTGGAATAGCACATAATATGCTGGATGGATTTGGGATCAGTTCTTATTTTTTTTTTATTAAAGCTCTTTATTTACAACACATATGCATGGGTAATTTTTCAACATTGACTCTTTCAAAACCTTCTCTTCCAACTTTTCCCCTCCTTCAGCTGGCAGGTAGTCCAATAGATGTTAAATATGTTAAAACGCATGTTAGTTCCAATATATGTATACATATTTATACAGTTATCTTGCTACACAAGAAAAATTGGATCTAGAAAGAAAAATAAAACCTGAGAAGGAAAATAAAAATTCAAGCAAACAATAATAGATAGAATGAAAATGCTATGTTGTGGTCCACACTCAGTTCCCACGGTTCTCTCTCAGGGTGTAGATGGCTCTCTTCATCACTGAACAATTGGAACTGGTCTGAATCATCTCAATATTGAAGAGAGCCCACGTCCATCAGAAATGATCATCATACAGTATTGTTGTTGAAGTATGTAATGATCTCCTGGTCCTGCTCATTTCACTCAGCATTAGTTCATGTAAGTCTCTCCAGGCCTTTCTGAAATCATCCTGCTGGTCATTTCTTACAGAACAATAATATTCTATAAATGTTCATATACCACAATTTATTCAGCCATTTTCCAATGAATGGACATCCACTCAGTTTCCAGTTTCTGGACACCACAAAGAGGGCTACCATAAACATTTTTGCACATGTGGGTTCCTTTCCCTTCTTTAAGATCTCTTTGGGATATAAGCCTAGTAGTAACATGCTGTATCAAAGAGTATGCACAGTTGGATAACTTTTTGAGCATAGTTCCAAATTGCTCCAAATTGGCCGTGGATATATCACTCAATTTCATTGAATTTTAGATTTCTCGTCCATAAAAAAGATGGAAAAAAAATCTCAGTCCAACCTCCTTTCTTAAGTTTTTTTTGTGAGGTTGAGATGTGTAAGAGCATGCTTACATGAGGCATATTCAGAAAAATGATAGAGAAGAACTAACAGGAAAACTTCTCCTACACCAATAGGACATACAGGTAGAGCTGTCCAAGAGACCTCAGGCAAAAAGTCAAGGCTAAATATCTAGTTTTGGAGCTCCTCTGTGTAGAGATGATATAATAACTGATGAGACCCCTGAGAGAATGGGAAGAGAAGAGGATTAAAAAGCAAAGCACTGGGGGATTTGAGGATGGAAATGATTTATGGAACAAGGTAAAAGGAAATTAGATTTTATCATAGTCCCATATCATAGCTTTAAGGGAGTTTAAAATATACACTATTAAATCTAGAGGGGGATATTAAAAATAATTTTAATGATGACCGACTTTTACATAGGGCTTTAAAATGTGAAAAGTAATTTACATAAATTATCTCATTTAAATATCACAACAACTCTGACTACAGATAATATTATCCCCATTTTAAAGATAAGGAAACATAAAGATAAAGATAAATAATTTGCCCAGAATCATATATCTAGGAACTGGGATTTTTATCCAAGTCTTCCTACTTTTGATTCACCATTCTTTCTACCATAACCTTTAACTATACAGTGTCAATGATGAAAGGAAACATGAAAAATTATCTTCTCCATAGAAGGAAACTGAAGCCCAGGAAAATTTAATAATGCTTGTTTAGGATCACACAGCTACTATGTGTCCAAGTCAGGGACCTGCCTTTAGTTTTTCTGAATCCCAGTCTGATCTTCTTTCAAGAAGATGAGGGGGTAGCTCCTGTTCTCAGGGTTTTGTGACCCAGACTCCTCTAGCATTCTCCATGTTTTTCTGTGATTTCTTCTCACCCACAGTTCACAGCTTTGCCACATTATAGGAAAGTGCACTGTTGTTGAAATACTAAGAAGGCTGCAGGTGTGCCAGGTGGGCGACATGTGAAAAGAGTCAATGGATTAGTTTTTTCTTCTCTCTTTTGATTACTGAAACAATTTAGTTTGAAAAATCAAAAATTGTAAGGCAACTATTAAGGAAATAATGGCACATCTTCATAAGAACAATGGCATAACCTTTAGGAGGGGTTATAGAATGAGTGAAGATGGGAGGGTAGGATGTCAGGGAAGTTGAACCCTAAACAAGAAGTTGGGAATATAATGGCAGATCCTTAGTGCCACCATTCCATTCCACTAATGGGCTTATCTCCTGTTCCTCTGACAGTCGAGTTCTCACCAGAAGTCCTTTTGTAAAGAAGGTAAGGTCCTCTAAGGTCAACCTCTTATCCCAACACCCTGCTTCAGTTCACAATTTTGGTTTATTGATTATAAGATAAAATCATAGGCTTACAGAATGTAAGAATTGAAAGAAATCTTGGAACATACACAAAATATTAGAATCAGAAAGGATCTTAGATCACGGAACTTAGAATGTTAAAGCTAAAGAGTCTTAGGTAGTAAAAAGCACTTAGTACAATGACTGTCACATAGCAGATTCTTAATAAATGCTTGTGGATTTCACTTGATAAAACATAAAATGGTACAGTTGGAAGGAATCTTAGAAAATAGAAGAATATGTAGAAGAAATAGAATATTAAAGAACAAGTGTAGCTTATTTCACCCAACACCCCCTGACAAAAGCCCCACTTGAGAAAGATTATCATCCTTCTATTGGCAATTGTCATGTCATTCTCAATTCTTCTCTTGCTTAATCCATATATTCAATCAATCAATTGTCAAATCTTGTAATTTCTTTACAGTATCTCTTACAAATGTGCATTTTTTTTCACTCACATAATCACCTTCTCTGCTGTCTCTCTACTTACTTACTCCACTAAGTTCCAGCCCTCATCTCCTCTAGTCTGCACGATTATAATATTCTTCTGACATTTTTTTTTTTGCTGAGACAATTGGGGTTAAATGACTTGTCCAGGGTCCCACATCTAGGAGGTATTAATTATCTGAGGCCAAATTTGAACTCAGGTCCTCCTGACTTCTGAGCTGGTGCTCTATCCGCTGTGCTACCCAACTGCCCCTACAATATTCTTCTAATTCATCTCCAGCCTCAAATCTTCCCCCAAATTTATCTGTCTTCTGCTCAGTTGCTTTTGTTAATTTTCAGTCACGTCCATCTCATCATGACCCCATTTGAGTTTTTCTCGGCAAAAATAGTGTACTGGCTTGTCATTTCTTTCTCCAGTTATTTTACAGAGGAGGAAACTAAGGCAAATAAGGTTAAGTGATTTGCTCAGGATGACTCAGTTAGTAATTAAGGCCAGATTTGAACTCAGGAAAATGAGGATTACTGATTCCAAGACCAGTGCTCTATCCACTGTCACATTTAGAGATATCTGTGATATGGTTTTAAATTACAGAGTGACTAAAATAATTTGCTGTTCAACAATAAAGTATTAGTGTACTTTTTCTCCAAAAACTGTTATATTATATTTTGACAGCATTGCAAATCTGACAGGTAGAATCTCAGTTGTTTTAATTTCTTTTTGATTTTTAGTAATTAGTAGCTTATTAATTTGAAATTAATATCAAATTCTTGGTTTTTGTTTCTCTAAAAACTACACAAATTGGCCAACACCAGTTGTCTTGACTTTTATCCTTCACTGGACTTAGGCAGTTCTGAAAGAGAAAGTAATTTGATAATTTTGGATGCAGTTCTGCTTTACTTAAATTCATGAACAAGACATCATCTATGATGTCATTGACCTTCTTCAAAAACAAAGAAAAATAACTCAGCCACTAAAATAATTTTTCTAAAGAATTTTTCTAACTTCTTCCCTCTCCATCTCATCCTCTATAAATACCAGTGGTTCCCCATTATCTCCAGAATCATATATGAAGTCTGTAGATATTTAAAGATTTATACAACATAACTCCTTCTTATCTTTCTAATCTTACATTCTATTCTGCTCTGCTCAGTCTAGGATCCAGATAAACTGGTCTATTTACTATTCTTTGAAATTGATATCTTGGAGCAGCTAGATGACACAGTGGATAGAACACCAGTCCTGAAGTCAGGAGGACCTCTGAGTTCAAATCTGGTCTCAGACGCTTAACACTTCCTAGCTGTGTGACCCTGGGCAAGTTACTTAACCCCAATTGCCGAAAGAAAGAAAGAAAGAAAGAAAGAAAGAAAGAAAGAAAGAAAGAAAGAAAGAAAGAAAGAAAGAAAGAAAGAAAGAAAGAAAGAAAGAAAGAAAGAAAGAAAGAAAGAAAGAAAGAAAGAAAGAAAGAAAGAAAGAAAGAAAGAAAGAAAGAAAGAAAGAAAGGAAGGAAGGAAGGAAGGAAGGAAGGAAGGAAGGAAGGAAGGAAGGAAGGAAGGAAGGAAGGAAGGAAGGAAGGAAGGAAGGAAGGAAGGAAGGAAGGAAGGAAGGAAGGAAGGAAGGAAGGAAGGAAGGAAGGAAGGAAGGAAGGAAGAAAAAAAAGAAAGAAAGAGACCGCCTTTTTTCATGTTTTTATGCTGCATTTTCTCCAGGCTTGCCCCCATTCCATCCTATTGAAGACTAGTAGCATCTCTTACAAGGTGTATACCTTCCCTCTATTCTACATTGAATTTATGTAATCTGATTTTCATAAGTATATATATATATATATATATATACATACATACATATATAGATAGATAGATATAATATACATACACATGCACATAGATGCATATGTGTATATATGCATAATATACATATATACCCACCTATATGTGTGTATGTATATGTGTATATATATGCTTCCATAGCAATGTAAGCATCTTGTGGGAAGGAATTCTCTTTTCTTTTTCTTTGCATACTCAGTATAAGCTTAATACAGGCTTTGGAACATAAAAACAATTAATTCTTACTGAGTGACTGACCAAAAGGGCATTGCATATGAAATCAGGAAGCCTGAGTCTGTCTGGACTTTGCTTTTAGTCTCAGTAAAATCGAGACCTTTCATGTCCTTTCCTAATCTAGAATCCATTGAATCTTTGAGACTGAGCATAGATACTGACTGACCTCTTATACAATTACTCTGGCAGGATAATTTTCAAGGATTAATTAGTCAAAGACAAAACCCTTTTTACGAGTAAGGTACTTTAGGATAATTACCTGTTGAATAAATAATTTCTTAATGAAATTATGAAATAAAGAATTATATATAATATTACATCAATGATGAAAACAAGAATATAATACAACATCAGCTGAAGATCATGTGGTAGTGAAAAAACATTCACCAAGGCGAGTCCTCATTTCAAATCCTAGTTCTGACAAATGGTAATTGTGTGACCTTGGACCTGACACTGAACCTATCTAAGCCTCAGTTTCTTCCCTTAGAAATTAGAAATAATAGTCTTGCATTCCTTATCTCAAAGGGTTGTTGAGGAAAATGATTTGTAAATTTTAATATATAGCAGGAATGGAAGCTATTACCATTTAGTTGAGAAGCCTTAGAGTAAGTTACTAATGCCATACGTATTTGTATTATTGTTCCTATTATCATGACATGATTTTTGTATTCCCTTGATGTCAAAGCAAAAAGATGGCTTCTATCTCACCCCTGGGATTATTTCAGAAGAAGCTAAGAACATATCTGGGGAGGTTTTTTGATTGGGAAAAACAACACCCTGCTGTCTAGCTCATGTTTTAATTAGCAGTCTGGGGGCACTAATGACAAGTTACAGAGAGTGTCACCACTTGGGTAGAATTGTGATTAAATATTTTAAAGCTTCATGGGGTGATCCGGGAACTTCGCCTAAAACATTTCTCCTTCCTTTTCATTCTTTGACAGAGCCCAGGTTCTCTGTGACAGCACATCGAACTGGTCTGACACAAGCTGTGGGTTTATACCATTGGATTTTCACCAGAAGCCAAATCATGGTGGAAGGAGTGTTAGACTTGAAATGGCAAAATCTGAGTTCAACACCTCCTAGCTGTCTGTGGGCAAGTGATGGTATTTTCTTCTGTCTTAGATTTCCTGGCTGTAAAATGTAGATCATAATCTTAAAAGATTCTTGTAAGATACTCTCCCAGTATTGTGGAGAGCAAAGCTTCTAAATCTATAAAATAGAAGTTATCATCTTTGATACTACTATTATCAATACTATTATTATGGTTAGAATGGTAATAATGTTATCTTTATTATTACAGTTGATTGGAGGTTCCTTTGGGAACCGAATATGAAAATGTCTATAAGATAATCAATCCTAGTGAATGGAAGAATAAAGCTCTTTGTTGTAAATCTAACTCAATGTTTTGTCTATCCACTATGATCTACTCTAGACCTCTACTGAAGGAGTCTGAAAATCTATTTAATTCTTCTACCTCATACAAAGCATTGATATATTTTACAGTCATTTCCCAGGGCTTATAATTTTTGTTCAGCATATATCTCCATTAAAGTTGAAGAACATATGAAACACCCCAAGTTAGAGAACTTAGAATTCCAGAGCAATAAGGAAACTTGGAATTTAGAGTTTAAAATGTCAGAGCCAAAAAGGCCCCTAGAACACAGAATGTCAATATGGAAAGAAAACTTAGATCATAGAATATCAGCATTAATAGAGATATTGCTGGAGCAAAGGGAATAAATAAAGTATAACTCTTTTGAGACATAGTCTCAAATTTTCAAAAAATCTGGATCAATTCACAGATCCATCAATGATAGATTAATATTTCTGTTTTCCTTCAGTTCCTTCAATACTTTACTCATCTTCCTCTTTGGTCATGGATTTTGTTTCTTTGTTTTGTTCATTGAAAAATGTTTTAAATTGAACAATCGTTTTTGTTGCCTCTATTTTTTAACATTCTTTTTAAATTTCAAATTCCAAATGCTCTTTTCTTTCCAACCTATTGAGTCCTTCATCAGAAAAATTTGCAATTAAAAAACAAACAAACAAACAATTCTTCCCTGGTTTCTTGCTGCTTTCCTTATAATCTTAGCTGCATTGGTTTTATTTGTGCAAAAACCTTTTAATTTTATGTAATAAAAATTATATTATAGCCCAGACTAACAGAAGAGGGCATATAACACTTATATGACACTATTTTAGAAAAAGAAATTGACCAGGCCATAAATTATCACTTTAAGTTAGAAACAATAAATCCAACTATTCTGATCAGTGCAATCCAAGAAAATTCCAAAAGTCTCATGATGACTCCTTTCCACTCCTTGGAGATGAACCCTTGAGTATAGATTGAAGCATATGTTCCTAGTGTTTTTAATAGGAAGGAGTATTGTATTTTTTTTCTAAAGGTTTTCCTGAATTTATTGAGATTTTTGTTGTTTTTGTTTTTGATGTAATCAATTATGCTTGATATTAGACTACTCTTGCATTTCTAGTATAAATTCTCCTGATTATAGTATATAATCTTTGTGATAGATAGCTATAATCTCTTTGCTAGCATTTCATTTAAAGTTCTACATCAGTATTCATTAGGGAAATTAATTTATAGTTTTCTTTCTCTGTTTTTGCTCTTTTTGATTTTGGTATCAAAACCATATTTGTGTCATAGAAGTAATTTGAGAGGATTCCTTCTCTACCCATTTTTCTCCAAACAGTTTACAACAAATTGCAATTAATTGTTCTTTAAATATTTGAGAAAATTCACTTATAAATCCATCTGATTCTGAGGGTTTTTAAAACTTAAAAAGTTTATTTATGGCTTGGTCAAATTCTTTTTCTACAATAGAGTTATTTAAGTTTTCTATGTCCTCTTCTGTTAATCTGGGCCATTTATATTTTTGGAAACATTCATCTATTTCACTCAGATAGTCAGTGCTATTGACAGATAACTAGGCAAAATAACTCCTAATAATTGGTTTTATTTAATCTTCATTTGTGACACATTCATCCTTTCCATTTTAGATACTAGCAATTTGGTTTTCTTTTTTCTTTTTAAAATAGCACGTTTATTCACATCTTTTGTTTTTATGTCACCTAAAATTCCTCCATAACCTTCTTATTTTCCCATCACAGAGAACCATTCTTTACAAGAAATAATTTATTTTTTAAAAAAGAGAAAATGAAGAAAAAGTTATAAAAAACAATCCATACATGGGGGAAAATCTGATAATGTAAGCAACAATCCACATACTAGGACTCTTCACATCTGCAAAGTAGAAGAATGTGATGTGTCTTCTCATATCCATTTTTGGTGTCAATCTTGTTCCTAATAATTTTGCAACATTCAAGTTTTGGTTTTGGAAACCTTCAGTTTTGATTGCTTTGTGATAGCTTTTTTAATTACATTGTTGTACTCATTGTATATATTATTTTCCTTGCTCTATTTACTTCCTTTTGTATAAGTAGATATAAAATTTTCCATGCTTCTCTGTATTCATCATATTTGTTATTCTTTCTTCTTTCTATTTAAAAATAAAATTAACAGATGTTTTACTTATTTGACTTTTTTCATAAAACTAACTTCTAGTTTTATGTATTTGTTCAATTATTTTTTAACTTTCTATTTTATTAATCTCTGATTTTCAGGATTCCTATTTTGAAGTTTAATTGGGGATTTAAAATTTGTAAATTTGTTCTTTTTCTGTTTTTTTGTTTTTTTTTTTTTTAGTTGCATGACCAATTCATTAATTTGCTCTTTCTCCATTAATGTAATATATTTAGATATATAAAATTCCCTTATCTTATTGCTTTGGCACACATTTTGTCATTTTGTCTCATTGTTTTAATGAAATTATTGATTGGTAATTTTTGTCAGTCTGATAAGTGTGAGATAGAACCTTGAAAGCATCCAGCTCTCTTTTTCCTTATGCTGCTACTGTCATCTGCATGTATATGTATAAAGGCTCCTTTGGCTTGTCTCTATGATTTTTTCCAGAATTAGGGATTTCTTCCAGAGAGTTGATGTATGCTCTATGAAACCCTACCCTGGTTTCCTAAGATTCCTTTCATCTGTTTCATCTGGTTCTTTCTCAGACTCTGAATTAACTTCTTCACTCTCTTTCTCTTTCCTTGGTGACTTGAATTGTCCCCACAATAGCCCATTTCACTTCTCTGAACCTCTATTTCTTCATTTATAAAATGGTTAAAATAAAGAAAATACACTAGCTCATCTCTGAATTCTCTCCTAACTATATATCCTATTATCATAAGAATTGTCTCTGGTTTATAGGGAACCCTAGGTCTCAAAAAGATGATTTGCTCTGGGTCATACAGAGAATCTCAGAGCCAGTATTCCAATTCTATCTCTAGTCCCAAATCAATGCCATCTCCACATTTAGGGGGTAAATACAACTAGTCTCACAGTTTAATGGGGGAGTTAATAATGGGGTTATATAATGAAATTACAAGAAAAATATCAAGGATGGATCCAACTTCTCTATGAAGGTAAGGATAGGTACTGGGCCTATGATTCCATTAATAGAGCTAACTCCCATAAAGGTCAACTCTTCTCTCAACTCAGTTTTAAACTCCCCCTACAACTAAACTCACTTAGAAGACTGAGACTTAAGAAACATACTCGGGGTCACATATCTAGTATGTGTCAAAGATGGGAACAAAATTCAAGTTTTTACACTCCCCTTCAGTTTCAATTATATACTCAGGTGAAGGGGAGAATAATGGGAAGCAAGTGTCACTTCAAGATCTAGATATAAGGAAAAGATGGAAATACACTCATTTGATCAGCTGTAGAACTCTTCCTAGAAAATGGAAAGACAGAACATGGTAGCAGAAAGAGGTCTGGGCTAGGATTTAAGAGCTACACCCTACTTGAAAGGAGAGAACACAAAATCTAGAACCAGAGACAATTCAACTCAACAAGCATTGATTAAGTGCTTAATATGTGTTAGGACCTGTGATTATTTTTGAATATACATAAAGAGCAAAAACACTTTTCTTTATCATATGATCTGCTTTATTATGATGATCCATGATTTTGAAACTTATTCTAGACTGAAAGTAGGAAGTGCTTTGAATACACAGTTTTTACTTACTGCAGCATTTGGTACAATGAGGATTCTACACACAGGAGATACTTACTGAATTTTTGTTTATTTGAACTGAATCGAATGGACTTCCTTCTTTCCCTATATAGATTATTAAGCAGTGGCCAAACATGTTGTGAACAGTGTAGGGAAAATTCTTGGTCAGACACAAGTTGAACTAGATGGTTGCTGAGGTTCCCTTTACCTGTGAAAGAGCCAGTTCTGCCCTTTCAAAAGAGAATCTGCCTGAGCTTTTTTTTCTTTTAGTTTTGCTCTCTGAGTAACGACTCACACTAATGCAATTTAATGTAATGGATCTTGACACAGGTGGGCTGAGATTTCTAGTCAAGCACTTAATTCATGTGTCATTGCTGCATTCAGTTGTCAAGGAAATTCTTGGCCATATGCTATTGTCAATCCATCTTCCCTCATTGGGGGCAAGGAATGACATTGTGGAACCCTATATCGTAGGCAAGAGAATTAAAGAATTCTAGATTTGGATGAGAAATTAGAGGTCTTCTCATCCAAGCTCTATCTGAAGGGTCATCCCTTACAGAAATATCCTGATAGATGGTCTTCCATCCTCTGCATGATAACCTTCAGAAAGTAAGAAATCATTCCTTCTGAAGGAATTCATTCCACTTTTGGCAGCTCAAGTAGTTAGGAAGATTTTGCTTTATAAGAAAAAGCCTAAATGTTCCCCTATTAAGTTTTCATCTATTGGTTCTATGGTTTTACCTTTTATGGACAAGAAGAACAATTCTGATCCCCTTTTTCACATGATTGTCCTTCATATACATGAAGATGGTGAATATATCCCCACTAACCTTTTTCTTCTCAGGCTAACTATATCTAGTTTCTTCAGTGGATTTTTGTATGGTTGAAGTTACCAATTATTTTTAATAGAATTTTATTTTTCCATAAAAAGAAACATAAAGAAACATTTCTTTTTTATATTAATTTTAAATAGTTATTTTTATAAAAATTTAAGTTCCAAAATTTTCTTTCTCTATCTCCATCTCCTTTCCTTTTGTGGTTATCAGTCTTTTTATCATTTTGAAACTACTCAGTACATGCTTTAATTTGCAAATACTCTTCCTAAAATTGGATGCCCAGTAGAGAACCCAGTAAGATCTTTATAAGGAAAAGCACAGAATGCTTCTCAAGGTCTCTCATTCTGCTTGCTAGTTTATTCATTCATTGTTCATTTATTTGTTTTTTGATTGTTTATTTTAAAATTTATTTTGTAGCAAAAGCATTTACTCAAATAGCATAGCAAGAACAATAGCTAGAAAGTACTTCACCACAACCAGGAAAAGGATTTCATAAATACACATAGAGACAAGGAAGAAGGAAAATTTAGCATGTATTCAAAATACAATAATAGTGAGAGACTTAAGCTAGGGAACACAAGGAATCAAAACAACTCACAACTTATTCCTTATCTCTCCAAATGTCTTCACAAAGTTCCTTTTCGAAGACACACTGGACACTAGATTTCCATTCATGGAGTTGGAGTTTATGCTATCCATTTCACCTCATTACTTCATATAAAGTTTGTAATCAATAAAAACTCCCTGATCGTTTGTCTTTTTAGACATTATGAGGCTGGCTCTCATTTGTATTTTTAGACAAAAGATGCCCACAAATTCTAATTTGTGTCACAAATAAATGTCACAGTCAGAGGGCTATTTCATTCCTCAAATTCTTAGAGTGTCTGAGTCAGAAGGACGCTTGGCTGTATGCTATAGCAGATAGTGAGAAGCATTCGGTTTTGCCATTTGCAAGTGATGTAACTTTGGAATAATCACATCCCTTTCTTTCCTCATACATAAAATTAGGGTATTAGTCTTGATCATCTATAAGGTTTAGTCCAGCTCCAATTTCTATTTCAACATAGAATCAATGCAATCTAGCTCCCTCATTTGGCAGAAAAATGAAAAATCTAAAGAGAGGAAAAGATTGGCCTAAAGTCTTAGCCTACTTACTCTCCCAACTTGTATAAGGTAATCTGACATTTTCTAAGAACAGATGATTGAGAGATACACATAATAATTTATAGTCTTGAAATTCTATCCCTCCTACACTGAAACAAATTTAATTTAATGGAACTAGAGACAATGCCATTTATCACACAGATTTTATCATTTTCTTAAAACAATTTCAAATGTTTTTAAAAAATCAGTACTAAAGCTTTAATAAAAAAAAAATCAATGCTTAGCTGTTACTGTTTGAAAACTTTATGTTACTCTTTTCTATAGCATGATCAGCTGTAGATATCATATTTTATTATATTATTTATAATTAGAATAATATTATTAATTATTGTATTATTTATAATAAGCTGAAAAATGTCCAAAAGAAAGAAATTGCCTCAAGTTTAAGCCATTAAAAAAAGATGGAAGTAACTGGGTGTGTTTAGTCTAGGAAAAGGAAGCCTCAGTGGAGACATAATGCTTTTCAATAATAATAGAATATGTATAGTATAGTACCTTTAATTGTTCAAAGTGCTTTACATATATTGTCTCATTTGATCTTCTGCAAGTATTTGAAGGGCTGTTAGTTAGAAGGATTAGACTCTGCATTAGGAGCAGTGGATGGCACTTGCAATGAGGCAGTTAGGATTGAGGTAAACCTAACACTTCATGAAAATTAAAACTATCCCAAAATGACCTGGGCTGCCTCCAGAGGTGGTGGATGCCTTCCAACTGGCAGTACTCCAGACAAGGCTGAATATCCACTTGTTGGACCATTTAGTCAAGTACTGGTTAAAGTAGATGACCTTCAAAGTCTCATCCAGTCAGAGGTTCTGTGAATTTATTAGAGATTGGGGTGGGGAAGGGAGAGAATTTACTGGCTTTAAAAGTAACAACAATTCTTTTTTCTTACCCTAATCCTTGGAACTCACTAATCTTCGGCTCAAATTTGGGTTTTCTGAGAACGTGTCTAGTTCATTTTACTTGATTCCAATTCACAGGGATAAACAGTCATTCACATGCTATTTAGGGAATAAAGCCTTCTATGGAAAATTCTAAGGGCGGTTGTCACTTCTGTCTGCAAAGGAAAAAACTCTCCCTTGGAAACAGTGCAGGAGCTGGGAGCAGTTTTTAGCTCCTTCTATCCAAATGCCCACTTTGCAAAAGCAGTTCACTTCATAATCGGATTGACCTCCTTCCATTGAATTCCACAATTATCAATCCTGTCATTTGCACGATTAATAAAAAAAGGAGAGTCTTTAAAGACTTTTATCTAACAACTGGGTTTAATTCTGCTGCCAAGATACTGAGTTTTGTTTTTTTTAAATGTCAAGCTTTCATGCCCATTTTTGGAGAAGTGAAGAAAGTATCTTTAGGGACAAACATATTGGCTGTGTGACCTTGGACTGGTCCCTGTCCTCTGAACTTCAGAGAGCTGGACAAAATGGTTTCTAACGTACCCTCTAGTTTTCTGTAACCCTAGGGTAATATCAAGGTTTTATAATTGGTTAACATGGAAAATGGATTTAAGAGGTTATGACACATGCAGGATCCCTAAGAAATAATAGAATGATAGATCCAGAGCTATTTTCAGGGGCTACCTAATTCAACACCTAAATTTTACAGATAAAGAAACAGATCCAAGGCAGAGGCAGAATTTCAACCTGGGTTTTCTAACTCCAGAGACAGTTCTTTTCACCAAACCACACTCTCTCCCCTGGTAATTTTACAAGTGAAAAAAAGAATACTTAGCCCTGAAAATCAATTTTACTCTCCTTTTTACAACCTTGGATTTCATCCTTGAAAAGTATTGCAGAAAGAAAATTAAGAAGGCAGAAGAATTGAATCTGGTATTTTATGGATTTTTGTCCTATCCTTGCCTATGCTACTCACTAGATGTGTAACCCAGCTTTTTAATCTGTGAAATATTTATAACAACAACACACACTTCACCAGCATTCGGGTATTCTCCTTCTTCTTCTCCATTAATCTGTTCTCAGCTTCAGATCTAACCATTCAGGAAGTTTGGCTGCTAAAGAGAAGGGTCTTGATATTTTTGGTGTGCTCTCTGGCTCTTATACCCCTTTTCATGGAGCCCAGGGAAGAGTCATGTAAAGTTTAGAGTTGCCTCATGTCTTGACTCTCCCCAAAAAGGAAGGATTAGAAAGGAATTCACCATATAATGTAAGATATGGGATAGCTATATATTTCCTCCACAAAAGTACACATTAATAAAATCTTAAACAGAGGTAATTACTCTTCACTACTAGTTAACTTAACTTACAATTATACTCTCCTAGAAAGTTGATGCTGAAAATAGCAAAACGTGGAGACTTTTATAAGATTTCTGAAACTCAGTTTTGTATTGTCAAAATAATTCCTTTGGGTCCGTGTCTTCTGGCAAGCCAGGATTGAGGTTGGATCACCCTCTTGCTAATTCTTATTATTTCCAAAAATAGCTGGAGAAGTTGCTGGGGGCTCCTCCCAAAGTGTGGCTGAAACCAACCGAGGATCTAGAAACCCCAAACCTCTTGAATTCTCAAGAACTGATTCCAACTCAGCTTCCCTATGTAGACACCTATCATCAAGAGAGAAATTCCAATTGGAGGAGGTAGCTAGGATCCTAAAATGTATTCTCAGGCTCAAGGGCAACATATGTATTCCCTGCCACATGCCAATTCTTCTGGGGTGAGAGAGGGTAAATTGTTCTTCTCTGACTCTTCCAAGGAAAGATTCAAAGAATTCTCACAGGAAGAGCAAAAATGAGAACCAAATAGAGACTCAATCACTTTGAGATGCAATGACTAGGTCATTCCTGCTGGATTAGTTTTTATTTCTCTCTGTTGTAACTGTGACATGGCTTCATTCCCTTGAAAGTATAACATGGTGGGGGGAACCATGAAATCACAGGATCGTCCATCATTTGATGCATTGTGTTTCCCAGGAAATGGTCATGATGGAGACTTAGTGGTCCAAGAGATGATGCTCTTTCCCTACAACCTCTCGCATCATCCTCTTTCTACTTAAATATTTGCTTTTCTCAGCAAAACATCTAGGGCGTATTTGGTACGTCTGTTTATATTTCCAGTTCTCTGGGTCATGGGGAAGCTCAAGGACTATCCTTTCAAGGAAAGGCTTTACACTAAAGAGTCTTACAAAGTCAGCAGCACAGTTCTGAGTGGCCTTTTTCATTTTCTCTTGGGGTTGCCCTCCTGACTTCCTAGACCTTCTCTACCATTTGTGCCAATCTAAATGGTCATATAACCCCTAGACATCTCCTACTGGAAGACTCTCATCCCTACTGCTTCTTCTCCTGCTTGGTTAATTCCTCCTTGAATCTCCATTTTAAAGAGGAGGGTAGGTTAGTCATGTTTTTATTCCTCTCCAACATCCCTCCCAACTCTTCCCATCCCCCCACATATACCTTCATCCCTTTCCCCCATACTCACATTATAAGTCGTCTTTCATCATTAGAATATATTTTTTTAAGTTTTCTGTTATTTAAAAAAATAAAAAAAGGAAAGCCAGAAAAGGAAAACAAAACAACACATTGTCATGTGCCCAACAGAACATCAGGGAGGATTTAAATTATAAAACAATAAATTTCCAGTTCAAGAAAGGATATATTGTAGTATAAGAAATTATGTTCATGGATCTCCATCTTTTCTTTAATTCTTTGTAGGTTGTTCTTTTGTTCTCTGCTGTGCACTTTTGAAAACTTTATTCTTTTTTCCTTCTTTCATCCTCCCACCTTGACCAAGTAGGCTATAGTTAAGTATAGATATATTTATATATACATATACCTACACACACACACATATACAACACACACCCTCTTGCCCACACATACACAGACATATATATGTACAGTCATATCCACCCACAGACCCACACATATATACATATATCTATATACACATACATAGAACAACATGCAGATAGATAGATAGATAAATATTCAGTCACACATATAAACACACATTTTTCCATATGTAAATATGCATCTAAAACAACATTAGTATGGCTGAGATATGATGTAGATTTCTGTCTTAATTGAATCTTCAAGGTTGACTTAGTTTAAGATCAGTGATTACTAGCCATAGTTTTTTTTTCCTAATAAATTCTGCTTCTGATCCTTATTGTAATGTATGTTTGTATTTCTTTTTTCCTATCCCTGCTAACTTTTCTATATTAATTCTGCTCCTTAATTTGCCTTGCTATTACTTAACTTCCCCCATCCATGGATTCCCTCCCTTATCTTCTTCCTCCATCCTTTGCTTTCCCCTCTGCTTATCCTTCTTCCCTTTTTTCTTTATAGATTTTGGAGATGGTATATATGTACTGGTGCTTATTTAAACCATTTCCAATGTGAGTAGGTTTTCAGAATTATGAGCCTAATTCCCTCTTCTAATGCCTCTGTGTCTATTCTTCCTCTGCACCTCGTTTGTATAACATAATTACCATTTTAATTTTTTCCTAGGTAGTTTTGCTTTTTAGAGTCAGATCATACTCAACTCTCACAATCTTTCTTTTAAGCTACCTAATTGCTGATACCAATCTTAAACATATGGTATAAAATTCCATATAAAAAACATTAACACTTTGTCCATGTTACATTGCTTAAAATTAATCTTTTATATTGGTTCTTATATGTTAAATTTTCTATTGAATTCTGATTTGATGGAACGTCCTAAAAATCTGCAAGTTTGTTGAATGTCTCTTTTTTCATTCAACATTATGGATAATTTTGCTGGATATGATATTTTTGGTTGTAAGCCTAGTTCTTTTGATTGTTGGTATACATGATTCTAAGATCTGTGGTCTTTTATTGTGAATGTTGATAAGTCTTATACAATTCTAATTGTACCTCCAGCATGTTTGAATTGTTTTTTTTTTTCTTGTTTCTTGCAAAATTTTCTCTTTGATCTAAGGATTTTGAAATTTGTCAATAGTATTCTTACATGTTTTCCACAAAAAAAAAATCTCTTTGAAGTAGTGATTGGTAGATTTTTTCTATTTTTGCTTTCTCCTCATGTTCTATCTCTCCAGGACAATTTTCTGGGACTATTTCTTACATTATTGTTTCAAGTTCATAGCTTTCCAGTAGTCCAATTAGTCTTATATTTTCTCTTCTTGATCTTTTTTTCCAGATCTGTTGTTTTTCTTATTTTTCACATTCTTTTCTATTTTTTCATTCTTTATATTCTGTTTTGTTATTTCTTGGTCTTTTATAAGCTTCACTGGCTTCTCCTTGCCCTATTCTAATTTTTTTAAAAATTTTATTGTGCATGTCTTTTTTTTTATTAAAGCTTTTTATTTATAAAGCATATTGCATGAGTATTTTTCCAACATTGACCCTTGCATAACTTTTGTTCCAACTTTTCCCCTCCTTCCCCCCATCCTAATACATGTTAAATATGTTGAAATACATGTTAGATCCAATATATGTATACATATTTATACAGTTATCTTGCTGCACAAGAAAAATCAGGTCAAGAAGGAAGAAAAGGAAAAACTGAGAAAGAAAACAAAATGCAAGCAAATAACACAATGTTATGTTGTGTTCCACACTCAGTTCCCATGGTTCTCTCTCTGGGTGTAGATGGCTCTCTGCATCACTGCACAAGTGGACCTGGTTTGAATCACCTCAATGTTGAAAAGAACCATGTCCATCAGATCAATTCTAATTTTCAAAGAGTTATTTTCATCTTTAAGACTCTGTATCTCCTTTTCTAATTGGTTAACTTTTTCATAATCTTGTTTTTCTGGACAGTTTTTATTTTATTTTATTTTTTAGTTTTTCTTCAATGTCTCTCATATATGATTTTTAATTCTTTTTTGAGTTCTTCTATAAATCCTCTCTGGGAAGGGATCCCTCTCACATTATTCTTTAGGTTAGAAGGAGCTTTTTTTTTTTTTTTTTAAATTTTACTGTCTTCCTCTGAAGATGAACCCCAGTCTTCCCTATTCCCATAAGTTTCTACAGTTGGCTTTTTCTCTTTGCTGGTTCATTTTTTAAAAAAATAAGAAGTAGTAGTGTAAGCTCTTCAAATCATGGGATGGGAAGATGGTGCCTGACACATAATAAACAGAGAATAACTGTTTATTCACTTGACTTGATTTAACATAAATTCCAAATGAAGTCCATTCAATATAGTGCTTTGTAGATGAAATTAAAATGAATAGTCTGGTGAGATTCCCAGCCCTATCATATTTACTGGATCTAGAGATTACCATTACTTCCAAATATTAAATTATTCATATTCAACAAGTGAATGACATTTTCTAAAGCTTATATAATCACTGCCTACTTAATATTTATAATGGTATATTACAAGTCAGCCAACTAGAAGGAAACAAAAAATCAAAAATTTGAAGAAACCAAACAGTGAAAAAATGGACAAAGGGAAAAGGAAAGAATTAGCCTGCCCTTTTAGTGAAAAACTCTAGTCCCAAATGAGCTTCCAGAACACAAAGCCTCTCCCCACAGGGATTAGGGATTTAGGATCAACTGGATGTCAGCCTCTCTCCCTCAGATTAGAAACCAAGTGTGGGAGCAAAGATGAACCTCATAAATTTGCAGAGGATTGACATTGTTTATACAGGGCAAGCTTTCCAATGAATCTTTCCAAGGAATAGTTGGTTAGGTCCCTGGAGAATGAAATAGTAACTGAGTGTGCCCAACTGGCTGTGCCAACAAAGGGTTGGAATAAATCAAGACTCTGTTAGGAAACTGTTTTCCCCCTTGGTCTGTCATTTACTGGCTCCAAATTTCCCTGTTTTTCTTGAGATCATCACAATCTACAGCCACCCAAGTTCATAACCTTGCAACCACTCTTACCTTTTTCCATCTCTTTAGACTCCACATCCAATCAATTAGCAAGTCGTGTTGATTTTATCTCCAGCATATCCATCTCTTCCCCTTTCTCTCTATTAACACAGCTGCCACCCTTGTTCAGGTCTTAATTGTCTCTGGTCTAAACTATTGCAATGACATTCTAATTGTGCTTTCATGTTCCAGTCTCACACTTCTCTTAATTCACCCTCCACACAATTGCCAAAATAATCTTCCTGAAACACAGGGCTGATCAGTCCACTTCCCTGTTAGAGAATGTAAAGTACCTCTCTATTGTCTCTGGGAGAAGATCCAAGCTCCTCACCTTGACCTTTAAAACTTTATATTCAGTCTCTCTTTCTAGGTTTGCTGCAAATTATCCCTTTCATGTACTCTACATTAGGTTTTTTAAACTTTTTCCGTTCATGACCCTTTCTCACTCAGGAAATTATTACATAACATTTCATTGGTATATAAAATAGGTATACAAATAAAACATTCACTGATAATAAATTATAATTTCCTGACCCCACATTCAGTTACATGATGCCAGGTGGGGTCTTCCATTCTAAACCTTAGTCATATAGGCTCTCTCTAATCTCAAATTATGTTGTATAAATTTACTAATTTCCAAGTAGAGTAAGCTAATTTAGTTTACTCTATTTTTTTTGTTGTTGTTTTCTTTGGATCATCAGCACCAACACAGTATCCTACACATAGTAGATATTTAATAATTTGATTATATCATAGATATAAAGCTGGAAAGAACCCATTTAATCTATCCCCATTGTTTGACAGATTTGGAAACTGAAGCTTTAAGAATTTTAGGGAATTGGTGGAGGTCCCACTTGTCATAAGTATCAGAGTCATTATTTGAACTCTGGTTTGCTAACTCCTAAACCAATTCATTTTCCATTGCATTACAATGCAACAGATATAGTAACGCAATCTCTAGTAAATAGAGTTCTAATCTAAAAATTTGGAGACTTGGTTTGAATCCTGGAAGAGACAAATTGGATCACAACTTCCTTGAGCTCAGGAATTGTCTTATATATCCCTGTTTTTGTATCTCCAGATCTTAGCTTCGCACAGTGGCTAGCATATATTAGATGCTTCTTAAATGTTTGTTGACTACCAGTTGTGTTATATTATAGTTAAATTCCTTAACTTTTCAAAAGTTCAGCTTATTTATATATAAAATAAGTATGTATCTATAAAATGAGTATGATATCATTTGATTCTCTCCCTTACAGGCTTGTTGTGAAGAAAGTGGTTTACAATGGCACATATACCTGTATGTGTGTATATATACATATGTGTATGTATAAATGTAATATATGTAATGATTTATAACATCAGCATAATATAATGCATTTCTATTATATATGTATATATATATATACATATGGAGTGATTTGTAACAGTATGTGTGTCCATGCATATATGTAAGCATATATATATATATATATATATATATATATATATATATATATACAGATTTACATACATACTATTATATACATCTGTACATATATATGTACATGCATGTCATTTGTTAGTGCATTGCATAAATATGTATAAACATATATATATATATATACAGTTATATATTTCCATATATGTTTATATATTGGTTTGTAAAGATTTTGTGTATTATATGTAATAATTATGTTATATATAAATTCTAAATAAATAATGTTATATTATTTAATATATTAGGCATAAATATCTACATATGATATATTGGTTATATGTAATAAACAGACATTATATCAATATATAATCTTTATATCTATAAATTATAAACATATGTATAAACCTATTTTATATACATATAAATTCTTTATAGACATATTTTATATAAAATTATAAATTATATATTATAAAATACATGTTGTGTATCAATGTACTTAAATATTTATTTAATCTATATTTATATAAAGATTATATATAATCTAATTTAAAATTAACATTTAAATATTTAAATATAAATATATATTTATATATAAATAAATATATATGTTTAAGTATCAATGCAAAATTAATTATGAGAAAAATCTCCCATATATATATATATAGGAGCAAATTTTCCATTGATTTCCACCCCAGAGAAAATATATAAGGAATTCATATGGCCAAAGTACATGTGTGAGCAAGGGCACATACATAGGGAACCTTTAGGTCCAGAGCTGAATCTCAGTTAAAATATCTCTCTGCTTCTGCTGTGCTGAGGCACTTACTGGCTCTGATTATTTATGCTGTCATCTAGTGATTTCATTGAATTGTGTTGCAAATGATGTTTGACCCCTCTACTGGGCTATTTTTTCTGTCCTGCTGCTCTCTACTGGTTGTCTAGGCTGAGCCATTCTCTCCTGGTTCTATACTACCACCTGCTGGTCTTTATTCAATTTCAGGGCTATGTAACCTCTCCTATGCAAGAGAGGGACCACCGCTTCTTTTAGCCCATAGCCCCAGAGGCTCCTTTAGCACTTTTGTGAGACATGCCCCCAGCCCAAGTCAGACAGTAAAATTCTTTAGACTAAAGTTAAATCTGCCTTTGAATATATTTGTTTTGGCTTGAGCTCCTGCTCTCTAAGTTCAACTAGCTATTTGGTTTAATTTGACAATATTGGTTATTGTTGTTTCATCTGTGATTTCAGGATTTTTCTTACTTCTTACTATCACATGAGAGAAAAAGAAAATTAAAGAGGGACTCATCTAAACCGTGATCAAGGGAGCAGACAGAAGCACATGATAGCCTTATATTTTACGTAATTATAGCTGAATGGGATGTGGAAATATAGGTACACTGATTTATTGTTAGTGGAATTAGGAGCTGATCCAACCATGCTCAAGAGCAATTTGGAACTATACCCAAAGAGCTATGAAACTGCGCATACACTTTAACCCAGCAATACTGCTACTAAGTATATACCTCAGAGATCAAAGAAAAAGGAAAAAAGCCTATGCATGCAAAAATATTTATTGTAGCTCTTTTTTTTTAATAACAGAATTGAACATTGAAAGCATGCCCATCAATTGGGGAATAGTTGAAGAGATTGTGTAATATGTGATTGTATTGGAACACTGCTAAATGGGATGGTTTCAGAAAAACTGGAAAAACATATTATTTTATGTAAAGTGAAGTGATCAGAAGTAGAAAAAGATTATACAAGATAACAGAAATAATGTTCAAGTATAAAAAACTTAGCCATTCTGATTGATGCAATGATACAAGAAAATATCAAAGGACTCATGATGAAAAATGTTATCTATAGCCACAGAGGAGACTAATAATTATGAGAGCAGATTGCAGCATATTTTTTCACTTTCTTTAGTTTTCTCTCTTTTTTGCAACATGGCTAATATGATAAAATATTTTGAATGACCTCACATGTATAAGGGAGATAATATCGTTTGTCTTTACAACAAGTGGGAGTAGGGATAAAAGGAGGAAAATAATTTGGAACTCAACTTTTTTAAAAAAAATACTTAAATAAAAAAAACAAAAAGCCCAAATTATTTTGCAACTTTTGTTGATAATATGATGAAGACTAAACATCCTTTGGGGATCTTTTAAATTTTTGTGTTATGTTACAAAATATAATCACTTGATCCCAGTGATAGTTCTTGGTATGACACCAAGAGCCTGCAAATTGTTTGGATAAAATACTGAAAATGTTCCCAGTACAAATAGGAGTAAAGCAAGAATGGCTCCTATCTTGACTATTAACCATAAGAGAATAAAAACAAGCATATAGACATTGGCAAAAAGGTAACCTTTGAGAATCACAGAAAGAAAAAAACCTAATTAAAATAATTAATAGCTTCAATAAGATAGCAAAATAAATCCTAAAGCATGATCATTTCTAAGCAGTAATAACAAAAGGCAGATAAAAGTAAGATAAGGAAAGATAAGAAAAAATGCAATTCAAAATATTATCTAAAATATATGAATTACAAGATACGTGTAAAGAAGTCAGAGATAGAAACAGAAGCCTAATATAGAAATACAGCAACAAAATATCCTCTATAAAATAAAGACAAATAGTTTTAGAGATTCATCATTAATGATAATTGAAAATGACATTACTCCCCAAATTAATTTATGGATTTTGTGCTGTAACAGAGTACGATGGGAATATTTTCAGAAATAGAAAAATTGAAAACAAAATTCAATTGTAAGAACAACTATCATGAGGGAAATGATGACAAAAGATACAAATGAAGGAGCAAGCATTTCTTGACTTAGAAATATGTTATAAAGTCATAGCCATCATATGGATTTGATACGGGTTTGATAAAATAATTAGAAAAGTAAAGAAGTTGGAATAGGGAAAAATTATAGTAATAAAAGCAACAATCTAGTGTCTGACATTAGAATGTAATGTTTTACATTACTTGGTTAAAAACTTTCTTTTTGAGAATTGCTAGAGATAATTGAAAGCAATATGGTGGGAATTGGGCCAAGATGAAAATCTTACAACTTATATGATTTTAAATTTTATATGACTATATAACCTGAATTTTAAATGCAATATCATCAAACTAGAAGAAAATAAAATTAGATGCTTTTCACCCCTGTGGTTAAGGGAATAATTCTTAACCAAAGGATAAAAAAAAATGATAAAAAACAAAATAGGTAATTTTGACTACAGAAAGGTTTTAAAAGTTTTTCATGAATCAATGAAGTCACAAATGAAAGAGAAATTATAAAGTAAGAGAAATATATATACATTGATTATCCCTAATGTAAATCTGATAACAAAGATATATAGAGAACTTACACAAATATATGAAACCCAGGTTATTCCCAAATAAATATGAAAAGTTTTCAAAATAATTGTAAATGACTACACAAAAACAGGTACTAATTACTAATAATTTTGAGGAATTCAAATTCAAGTACAATTTTGCCTTTATGAAAAGAGCTAATATAAATATATTTGTACCAGTAGTTACTTTTCCCTTCCTAATGATGACTTTGGGATTCAGACCTAGTGTTATAGCTGAATCAAAAGGTTTGCTTACCCTTTGGGCATCATTCCAAATTCCTCTCCTGAATGGTTGGAACAATTCACAACTTCACCAAGAGTGCATTACTATCTCAATTTTTTCACATCATCTCCAACATTAATCTTTTTCTATCAATCTAATAGGTATGAGGTATCAAAAGGGATTTAGAGCACTTCTTTGTATAGATAGTATATACAATTATAAGTAGTTTTGATTTCATCATCTGAAAACTGTCTATTTTGCTGGAGTGATTTAGGGAAGAGGTAATGAGATCCTAAGGTAGTAACAGTTTGAGAAGAAAGCCTCCTATTCAAGAGATGCTGTGGGGTTAGAAATAGCAAGATCTGCAATTCTGATGGACTTGGCTCTTTTCAGCAATGAGGTAATTGCTGTTTAATTCAGTAATGAGATAATTCAGTAATGAGGAATTGTCTTAATTCCAATAGATTTGTGATGGAAAGAACCATCAGCATTCAGAGAGAACTGTGGAGACTGAACGTGGATCAAAACATAGTATTTTCACCTTTTTTTTTTGTTGTTGTTGTTTGTTTACTTATATATTTTTTCCTTTCTCATGTTTTTCCCCTTTTGATCCGATTTTCCTTGCTTAGCATGATACATATGGAAATATATTTAGAAGAATTGCACATGTCTACCTTATATTGGACTACTTGCTGTCTTGAGGAGGGGGGGAGGGAGGAAGGGAAGGAGAGAAAAAAAATTTGGAATATAAGGTTTTGCAAAGATGAATGTTGAAAACTATCTTTGCGTGTATTTGGAAAAATAAAAAGAAATATCAAGATTTGACAACTGACTGGAATTGGGGATATCATTGAGATTACAAACCTGGGAGATTATGAGAATGATCATGAACCTTAGACAGAAATAGGGAAATATGAAAGCAGGGAGAGTATATGGGGAAAGAGGATTCTGTGAAAATGTTTTTCAAAAATCCACATGTCCAAAAATATTTATAGCAGCTCTTTTAGTAATGGGAAGGAACTGGAAACTGAGTGGATACTCATTAGTTGGAGAATGACTGAATAAGTTATGGTATATGAATATTATGGAATCTTATTGTTCTATAAGAAACAATAAGCAGGATGATTTCAGAAAGGCCTGGAGAGACTTACAGGAACTGATGCTGAGTGAAGAACCAGGAAATCATTATGTAAACCAACAGCAAGATTACACAATGATAAATTCTGATAGGGTTCTCTTCAACAAGGAGGTGATTCAGGCCAGTTCCAATGATCTTGTAATGGAGAGAGCCATCTTCATTCAGAAAGAGGACTGTGGAAACTTTGTGAATCACAACATACAGTATTTTCACTCTTCTCAAATTCACAAACAACAGTTGTTGTTTGAATTTTATTTTTTTCTCATTTTTTTTCCTTTTTTATTGGATTTTTCTTGTGCAGCAAGATAATTGTGGAAATATGTATAGAAGAATTATACATGTTTGACATATATTGGATTACTTGCCATCTAGGGGAGGGGAAATGGAGAGAAAAAAATTGGAAAACAAGATTTCTCAAGGTAGGTTGAAAACATTATATATATATATATGTATATATGTATATATGTATATATGTATATATGTATATATATATATGTTTTGAAAAGAAAAAGCTTTACATTAAAAAGAAAGTGCTTTTTAACCATAAAACGTTCTATGAAGGTGAGTTGTCATTATCATTTATTATAAGCCTTCTATCCAAGGGGAGAAAGTCTCATTCTTCTTTATCTCTATCATAATCCCCAGGACAGGATCAGGCATGAATGCTGAACCAGCACTAGTTAGCCTTAATTCTAATTTCAAAATACCATCATTGATATTGTTAAATCAGAGAAGATTTTTCTTAGCAAATTTAACCTGAGAACATTTTTTCAAAACCAATCTTTCCCTTTGCTCAAGAATTCACTCTCTGATTATTCCAGCCCACACTGATCTCTTCCTTCCCTAAATGCCTACAACATTTTCAGGCTGAGTGGGTAACACAGAGTTTAGCCCTTTATTAGATATTCTCTCCTATTGTTCTCTAATTGCATCATGTTCAGATGTCTTGCCTCCTCCCCTCCCCTATAGGACAGGAATTCTGCGAGGGCAGAGACTGAGCCTTCTCTTACAATATCCTGGTTTGTAAGGTAGGATTTAACATATGATATAGTAGGATCACTCCTGGACTTCAAAACAGAAGAACTCTGATCTTATCAAATTATCACATAAGAATAATAAAGTCCATACTATGTACTTCAAAGTTACTAGAAAAGTATTATTTCAAGGAATTTGTGATTTCATGAATAAATGATAGACAAATGGTGCATTTATTAAGTGCTTACTGTGTACAAAGCATTATCCTAAGATCTGGAGCTACAAATAGAAAAGTCAGGTAATCCCTGCCCTCAATGAGCTCACTTTCAGATTGATGGAGACAACACATATAGAAGCTTTCAACTAGGAAATTATGGAAAGCACTTCTGGTCTTCAGGCTACAACAGCAAAACAGATGATTATGTTTTTTATTTAATATCATTTCTGCTGATAAAATCATATTCCATATTCCATCAGTGAGGCAGTAATGTGGTTCATTAGCTCCCATATCTGGACAGAATAGGCAGAGGGCATTTTTTATTGACTACAATATGAAGCTACTTTTTTTTTGCTTTTAATAAGAAAAAACAGATTCTGATTTGTTGTCAGTAATATCATCTTTTCTGATCAGACCTTGAAGGTTCATAAAGTACCATTTGGCTATCATTCACATGGCTGAGTTCATGGACAGTCTTTCTGAATTCATAATTATTCTTTTAGGCAACTTAGCCTTGACATGCTCAGCAGCTTGAGACATAGCCTTAGGTGTTATCAGCATGAGAGCCCTAGAGAGGCAGTTTCTCATAATTAGCCCAAGGATAATATTTATTTAATAATCTCAAAAAATAGCTACTATCTTAAAGTTCACAGTCTGCCCAACTCAAGTACTAATAATTATTCTAACACTTACTTTTCAAGAAACTAACATTATCTTAAAATAAAATTATTGTAAAACTTGTAAAGATGGGGGTGAGTTGGGGTACAGAATTATTGAATAGACAAGCTAAGATGTTATGGTTATGATCTAGTTAAAGAAAACTGTTAGGATTCTTACAAGGTGCTAAGTAAGTGGAATTGAGGAGACAGTGGTTAAATCTAGTTTAGCATTGATTTAATCTTACAACAAATAATAGTTTCCTAGTGATATAATTATTTTTTCTGACTCTAGATAAGCATTATTCTACCATGTATTTCTTCTTTTTAGGAAAAGACACTTCTGGTCAAGAAAGCTGCCTAAATAGGAGACAGACTATCCAGATTATGTATATTTTTTGAAGTTCATACCAGTTCCTACAAAATAATGAAAAAAATCCATTGAGGAGCTATGGTAAATGATTTCTTTTCTTTCAGCACTGTGCAAAAAATCAGCCAAAAGTCCATGGGTAAAGATAAAAAAAGACTACCAGGAAAATGCCAGAGCTGATGGTGAGACACAGTTTGAGGAGAGGTTACTCAAAGATACAGGGAACCTCCAGTATTCTTCGCCCCCAGGCAGTAAGAAGTGCGATACTTCCAGAGAAAGACCCTAAATGATCATTAACCTAAGGGAGTGGGGATCTAGGAAACTCCAGGAAGTGGAAGGGATGAGATGGATATATTCTAGAAAAAAAGAACTCTGAGACCCTTAGTATTCTGCACTGACATGCCAGAGAAGGCCCTGAAGATCACTCAAAGATCCAGGGTAAAGGGAGCTAGTTCTGGAAAGTGAAGGTCATTATGGCAATTCAGGTGACCCAGGTAACATTAAGTAACTAACCATAATATCCCACCCCACCCTCCAAAAAAGATACAGCAGGGTTTGGAACCTAGCCCTGATTCAAAGCCAAAATTGAGAAAATAAAGTTAGAGAAAAGAGTAAAATAAAGAAAACACTGATCAGCATAAAAAGTTTGCAATGACAAGATTTTCCCCAAAAGAAAGAATCAGTAACTGTGATAACTGAGAGATTCAAAAGGGAAGGAGGAAGAATTTTCCACAAGGACAATATGAATACCAAGAAGCAATGAAGCAAGAGATTTTTTTTTAATGAAGTAAAAACTCTGAAGAAGAAATTGGAAGGAAATGATGTGCTTTAGGAAGAGAATGAAGGAAATCTCACTCAAGAAGCAGATTCCCTGAAAAATTACATAGAACAAGTAGAAATCACTGATTCCATGAGGCTCCAAGACCAAAGACATCAAGTACTTTGAATGTGAGAAGACAAGGAGTTAAGTGAAATTTCAGGGAGTCAAGAAAGCTGCTTTGTCATCATGGAGAAAATCCAAAGAGTTGGGAGAGAAGCCAAGAAAGGAATCATATAGGATCTCATAAGACCTGGCAGCTTCTAATCTGAATGAGAAGAGATCTTGGAATACAATATTGCAGAAGGTAAAAGAACTTATGTTACAGCCAAGAAGGCAAAAGTTCCAGCTAATAGTTGCAAATCGGAGTATTATTTTATGGGGGATGGAGGAAGGGAAAAAAAAAGAGTCCTTAATGAAATAGAATACTTTTAAGTATATTTCCTGTGAAGACCAAAACTGAGCAGGAACTCTGAAATGCAAACACAAGAACCCAGAAGAACTTAGGAAGTTATTATTTTGAGCATTTGGAAGTTCTATGATAATGACCAAATATTCTGATGGTTGAGAGTAAATAACATCCCATCATTTTATCTTCATGAAATATTAAGAGAGTTAATTTCTTCTGTCCGATGGTCTGAAGAAGGGAAAGGAGAGGATAAAAGGAATACTTTAACACAGAAAGAAAGAAGGATTTTCTATTTATTTTAGAGTGAGTAGACCATGCAAACATGGAGGAAGAGGTGGGGGGGAGTATCATGAAATGAACTTTGTTCTTATACAAAATGGACATGTTTGCATGTATGCACACGATAGACATAATTTGTTGTAGAAATACTTAAAACTGAACTATCTAAAAAAAAAGAATAAAGCTAGGTAGTGAATAAGAATTAAGAAAGAAGATAATACTGGGAAGGGAATAAAAACAAAAAAAAACAAACTTCTTGATCCTGAAGTGATGATTTGAATGGAAGGAAAATAAAGAAAATCAAAGAACTAGAATCTAAAGAGATGTTTTAAATTGCCTTTTATACAATTTGGGAATGGTTAAGTAAATTATGTAGATTCATGTAATGAAATTTTATTGCATTGTAATAAAGGACAAAAGAGACTATTAGAATCTTGAGTAGTATGAAAGAGTGCAGAATGAATTGAACAGAACTAGAAAAAAAATATGTAATACTCTTAATATTGGCAATATGAGAAAGAACACTTTTGAAAGAGCACTAATCATTTCAATGATAAGTTGTTTCCAAAGAACCTATGATGAATCATGTTATTCACTTTCTGACAGAGAAGCAAAATGGACACAAGGTACAGAAGGAGGTATACATGTTTAGGCATGGTTACTATGTGGTAAGCATTATTTTGCTTAATTATGCTTGTTTGTTTCAAGGTGGTATTTTCCTCTAAAAGTGAATGGGAATTTTTTGGGAGGGAGGCAATTAATAATATTTTTTAAAAGCCATTGTAATATTTTTTAAATGTACAGAACAGAAGGAAGTTCAGAAGGAAACAGATAAGCAGGTTAGTTTTTAAAGTAACATGCTCACGTAAATATGTGCTACATATATATTTCTGCATACATGTATGTATGCAAGTTACATATGCATATAAATAGTATGAAATGGAGATTCATAATTTCATATATTATCTTCTTTTTGTCTTTGCTGTGTTCATTGTATTTTTTGTAATCGTATTGTACTTTTTGTATTGTAAATTTTTTTGAAGTTTTTGTATCAGTCTTCATCCCTTTACATGTGGTTCCAGATAGATTTGGTAGGAGCTACATAAATGTTTGTTGAATTGATGAATCACAGAATTACACTGATGAATGAAGGAATGCATGAGGTCAGTGTGTGTGAAACTCAAAAAAGAGCAAATGGAAAAATAAGGGCCTTCTTAATTAAAGATATCAGCAAACTATGGGGCATCCAGATGTGGATGATCATATCAGAGAGGGAGACAAAAGACTATGCCATATGAGGATCATTTGAAAAAAATAACATTTGGGAGAGGAGAAGGGAAGAGTTGTCTATAAATATTTAAAGAGAACTCATGTGAAAGAGGGATTAGGGCTAGCTAAGTGGCTGGAGTAGGGAGGACCTGAGTTTAAATTCAGCCTTGGATACTTGGAATCTTGAGTAGTATGAATCAGTGTATAATGAATTGAGCAGGAAAAGAAATGAAAGAAAGGAAGAAAGAAAGGAAGAAAGAAAGGAAGGAAGAAAGAAAGGAAGAAAGAAAGAAAGGAAGAAAGAAAGAAAGGAAGAAAGAAAGAAAGAAAGAAAGAAAGAAAGAAAGAAAGAAAGAAAGAAAGAAAGAAAGAAAGAAAGAAAGAAAGAAAGAAAGAAAGAAAGAAAGAAAGAAAGAAAGAAAGAAAGAAAGAAAGAAAAGAAAGAAAAGAAAGAAAAGAAAGAAAGAAAGAAAGAAAAGAAAGAAAGAAAGAAAGGAGGAAGAGAGAAAGATATAGAGGTCTAGAACTCTGAAAAGGTGTACTTGAATCAAGGACAGCAGGGTGCTTATAGTTAAGCATCTACTCAGTGTGAGATAATGGTTCTCTAAACATATACTTCATATGATATGATGATGTAATGGTTGCACATTTAAGTTGCTATAGTGATATAATCATACTGAAGCATTTAAGGGCCTGAAGGACTGGGAATCAGTCTCTCAGCCAGGGACACAATACTTGTTCTGCTTGTCCCCAAAAGCCAGAACTAGGAGCCACAGATGAGGCCTTACAGTTCAATGGCAAGAGTTCTGATCCTAGAGTTAGAGAATTTGAGTTCAAATCCTAGCTCAACCATTTAATATGTATGTAACTTTGAGAATGTTCTTTCATTATTATGGATCTCAGAATTGGATTAGATCAGGATTTCTTAAACTTTTTCCACTACTTTTGACCTAAGACATTTTTATGCTAGGTATATAAATCAAACATTTATTGATAATAAATCATAATTTTGCACCTCCTGCATTTAGTTACAATATGGTTTTGAAACTAGGGATTAGATGACCTTAAAGATACTTTCCCATTCTACATGAATGATCCAATGAAGTCACAAAAAATAAAGATTTAGGAACAATATTAGGTGGGGAGAAAAAAAAGCTTCTTAACATTCAGAGCCATGTGAAAATCAAATAGGTTTCCTTGAGAGTTAATGGGTTTCTCTTGACTGGAGATTTTCAAAGGCCCGATGGCCATTTATTGATAATGAGGTGGAGGGGATCCCTGCCAGAAACAGATTGGGCAAGATGGCCTCTAAGATCCATGACAACTCTAGGATTTTAATGATGGTTTGGGTATATAATTGTCCAAACTGATATAGCTCAGATATCTCCTCTAGGTAACATCTCCTGGTTTCCTTCCCCCACACACACCAACTCCTCTTATAATTTATTTCTTGAGTCTTATATAATAATTTGTATTATAATTATATGTATATGTTTTATCTCTCCAATTGAATTGTCAGTTTCCTGATTCACCTGTGTATCTCTCAGCTATAAGAATAAGCATTTGCACATAAAAATATTTTAATAGGAAAAATATTTGATGAATTGAGATGAAATGAAATTAATTGAATAGAATCTATAGAAGGAAGAACTTTTTCTTGGCACAATTATATAATTAATGAGGTTTTTCTATGGTACCCTCCCACTTGACCTCTTAACACTTTGTCTGTCTGACCTTCAGGTTCATCATTCATTAAATGGACATAATAATATCTGTATGACCTACCTCATAGGGCTGTTGTGAGGCTCAGGTGAAATAATGAGCTTAAACCTACTTTATAACAATAAGGCTTTATATAAACATGAGCTAAAATTAATATTGTAAATGACAGGAGAAAAAGGAGAAAGCCTCCGTGAGGTCTCCAGGGCTGTAGTGACTTGTCTAGGGAGGAAAAGTGAACACAATTAAGATGAGACAAAGATGTTGGACTTAAAGCTTCTTTGAATCATAGAATCAGATCATAAGGCCAAAGTAGTTTAGTAGAAAGAACAAGAGTTCAGGTCTTGGCCATGTTGCCTACCAGATGTCTGAGGAACATTATCTCATCTCTTTAATATTCAGCTAATTTCCTCTCCTGTCAAATGCTATGGAAAATGATGTTGGAATCCTGGAGTCCAAAATCATAGCACCTCCTTCAAATTTGAGAATAATTTTGGAATCATCATATCTTTTGATCATAATATCAACTTAGAATCTTAGGATGATAAAATCACCTTAGATCTTTAGAAATTAATAATCAGTTTCACAGATATCATTTTTTGAATTTGAGAGTCTAATCCAACCCCCCCCCAATCAATGAAACAATATTATATAACTGAATTTGTTTTTTTCCCCCTCCGCCCTTCTACTATGTTCATTCATTCTTAAAGAAACACCAAGAAATACTCAAGATATAGTCAGCTAGAGATGGAAATGGAATTGAAGGCAGATAGAGCTCCCATATGACATCTGCCATTCTCATTGATAGAGTGATGGAGGCCAAGTTGGGGTGGGGCTGGGTGGAGCGGAGCAGGTTCCCTCTGTAATCTTGTCTTCCCCTAACCTCTGATCTGACTTCTGTAGGCGGGTGAAATATTACAGCTTATGTCAAATGGTTTCACTGAAACCAGTATTTACTGAAGAAGAGAAGGAGGAGTAAGTCACTGTCAGTTCTAGTGATCGACACCAGAACAGAAACAAAATGAGGGTGACTTGTGAATGCAGCTGAAGAGTTTTAGGTGAGACAGAAAAAGGGCTGACATCTAAGGGCTCCAGGTGTCCAGAGGTCTTTCTCCCAGCCTATGTTCTCTTGCCATTAACTAGAATTGGAACAGCTGAGGTCAGAGATGAAAGAGTTTCTGCCTTGTACAATGTTCCTGTTCAAGGAACTAGGGGCCCAACATAGTAAGAAAGTTCCCAACTCAGAGTTGCTTTGTTTGTTGGTTTGGTTTTTTAAAATACTGAGTGTTTAGAAAGCACACTGGATTTGGGATAAAGACCTCTAGCTTGAGAATCAGGATGTCTCCTGCTTTTACCATATGTGACTTACTTTCCCTTGGTCTCAGTTTCCCTAACTGTAAAGTAGAGAATTGGGTTAAGTGACCATTAAACAGTGTCAGTGTTTCATGACTTCTTCTCCTGGTGGTCTTGAACAAATCACTTCCCTTCTGAATGTGAGTTTCTTTACCTATAAAATGGGGATAATAAATAACTTCTCTGACTCTTTCATCTGGCTATAGTGAAGTTTCACTAAGATGGGAAAGAACTTGTAAAGCTGTTAAGTATAGGCAAACCCTTCCTCCCCTAGTCCATTCCCTGGAATACAGCTACTTTGTTCTTCAATCAACATAATTCAATACAATTGCACAAATATTCACTGAATATCAATTCTTTATAAAAACCCACATTGATCTATGCTGTGGAAAAAAAAATATTCTCAAATATATTGAACTGATTGGAGTTTGAGAAGCCATACATTTCATCCTTTAATTGAACATTCTGTAAATACCTCTACAACAGCCCTAGTCAGATGGTCTTCAAGAAGAGACCCAGTCCCTGACTTAAAGAAGATCAATGCAAATTATCTGATTGACAGTCTCATTGGGCAAACTGGGCTAATTTAATCCCAGTTCACGGAAGACTATCTTAATAATAACAAAGCTACCAATAGTAAAGATAGCAATGGGAGAACTTGCTACATATAAAGGAAAATCAGGAAAGGTGTCTTGGAGAAGGTAGGATTTGAATGCCTAGTCCAGGGCCTAGCACATAGAGAAGCATGTTACATGGGTATTATTGAATCTGATTTTCCTACACTAGGCACAAAATGAAATTTTCCAGCAAGAAGTCCAAAGAAAACTTTAACATCTTAGGTGTATAGCTATAATTTGCAAAATTCCCTATTGTTACCCTACCCAGATTAAAATATAATTAGGAAGTGTTTAACAAAATAATAAATACATAATAATAAGATAATATATACAAATATATACATATTAATTTATACAAATACATAATACAATAATACATACAAATATATATATATAAATAATATAATAAAACAGTGTTAATTTGTGATTTTCTAAGTCAATAGGGCTCTGTTTCTATTTGAATTAATACCAACTTTTATTCTTAGATCTTTCTTTTATCCTACTCTTGAAGATAGTCTTCAAGGTGACATTTATGTATGATAACTATTTTGGATGCCTTATAGCCCTGAATTGTCCTAATAAAGGCTAATACATTTTCAAAATGATTCAGAGAGGATATATAAAAATTATTACCAATCATGAAGCACTGGTTATAGAGTTAGAGACAACATGGACTCAAATTCCACTTCTGTTCCTAGCTGCATAATCTAAGACAAGTCTCTTCATCTACATGGGCTTTGGTTTCCACATCTCTAAAATGGAAGAACTGAACCTACATGTCCTGCATGGGTCTTTTTTAGCTCTAAATCTGTGGTTCTATAAAATATGACACTCTCTAAATACTGTGGAATTTAATAGAAGGGAATAGTCTACTCAATATCTAGCTAATAATGGAAGCCAGAAATGTTCTATCTTGTCTTCATGTCTTCAGTCTTCTCCATTCTATACTGCTGATACTCTTAGAATTTCTCTAGAATTTCATTCCCACCCCTAATCAGGTATCATCATCTCCCCTTATGTCCTTCATACATACCCTTTTCAGTATTAATATTTAATCTCACTGGATTTCAGTTTTCTCCTTTTATACTAAATGGCCTCTAAGATGCCTTCCACTTCTAGATTAATAGATGATATTATTTCTTTACTTAAAGAAATAGTAAGACATGGATGTCTTTTATGCTGAGGTAGAAAAGCGAGCTAATAGAAAAGATGTCTTCTCAATGAAAAGTTCATGGAGCTATCAATTCCAGAAAGAAGCCCCAAGAACCAAGCTTGAGAAGGGAGGACTGGAGAAGGGAATAGGAGAAAAATCATTTGTCATCTTTCTTCTTTGCTTGATTGAATTTGGCCAGTGCATTGTTGGTTGTGTTTGAATCTCTCTTTTCCAGCCTTCCAAGAGTCCTGGAGTACATGGGGCTTTGGAAAGGCTCAGTGGGTCAGCCGTTAGTCATCCTGGAGAAAAAGCAGAAGTTTGCTTGTGAAAGACTCCCGTTGTTCTGTAGTCTTGCTCCAATCCTGGGTCATTACCCTCTGATTACTGTTTTCCTCTGACTGAGCACAGAACCATGTCCATCCCCTTCTAGGTAAGTCATAACTCAATTCAACAAGTATTTATTAAGCCTGAGCCTTTGTGTTTGGCACTGGGGATACAAAGGTGAAAACCCATTTAGACATCATAGTAAATGGGATCTTAGAACATAGGATGTTAGAGTGGAAGAGATTTTAGTGACTTGTACAGACTGAGAACTATGGATAGATTTCAAAGAGGTCTATGAACTCAGAATCATGGAAATTCAAGGGGATTCACAAAAAAATTTAAATTTTGATTTTCACTTAACTGTAATTAAAACAACATTTTCTTCTATTATTAATTTATTAAGGAAAAAGTTATTCTTAGAAGGGTATCTAAGTTTCATCCATCCAAGGGGTCCATGGCACATGCCAAAAATATATTTTCACTTAACTCTAATTGAAATTTAGCATTTCCTTCTATTATTAATTTATAAGTTATTCTTAGAAGGAGCACCCAGGTTTCACAAGATCATCAAAGGGGTCCATGACACATGTCAAATAATATATTTTCACTTAACTAATTAAAATTTAGCATTTCCTTCTATTATTAATTTATAAGTTATTCTTAGAAGGAGCACCCAGATTTCACTAGATCATCAAAGGGGTCCATGACACATGTCAAATAATATATTTTCACTTAACTAATTGAAATTTAGCATTTCCTTCTATTATTAATTTATAAGGAAAAGTTATTCTTAGGAGGAGTACCCAGGTTTCACTAGATGATCAAAGGATTCCATGACACATGCCAAAAATATTAAGGATGCCTGGTTTATTGCAATTTCTTAATTTAATATTTAATTCAAGTATAGAGAGGGAACATTACAAGTGGGTAAGCTAGGGGAAATAATGAAACCCAAACTGGTGATGTCTGATTTCTAATATTATGGGTTTTCTGTCATTTTTCTCATGATAAAATCATCAGGATGAGATGGAGGAGGCATAAGTCCATGTGAGTTGAATAAACATTGATTAATCACTTAGTCTGTTAACAGTATACAAGAGATAAAAGTACTGTATACAGGTGAAAACACATTGTCCCTTTCCTAATCACAGAATTTGAATTGGAAAGATAATAGCCATTTAAACCAATTAATACTCCAAAGAATCCCCCCATATCCATATCAGGCAAATAGTCATTGCGACTCAGTTTAATGACCTCCAGTAAGGGGAAATACACACTCTCTTGAAGCAATCCATTCCATTTTTGGACAATTCTATGAAATTGTAAATGATATATTTCCTCTTATATTGAGCCTGGGCAAGTAGGTGGCCCAGTGGATAGAATGGTAGGCCTGGAGTCAAGAAGACTCATTTTCATGAAATCTGACTTCAAATATTTACTAGTTATGTGACTTTAGACAAGTCACTGAACCCAGTTTTCTCATCTATAAAATGAGCTGGAGAAGGAAATAGCAAACTACTCTTTGCCAACCCCCCCAAAAAAAACAAAACAAACAAACAAAAAAAACAATGGAGAGAAGAGTAGGACATGACTGAAAAATGATTGAACAACAAACATGTTGGGCCTAAACTCTCTTTACTTCAATTTTGTTTCATTGCTCTTAGCTTTAACTTCTGGGGACAAACAGAATCAGTCTAATCTTTCTTTTACTTAGAACTCAAGGATTATAGCATGGTAAGACACAAACAGAGATAGCCAGGTCTGAGATATGTTTTTCAGGATTCTAATCATATAAAAGGGGCTAGATCAGAAGGTGTTAAACTAAGTACAAACATTTTTCCAAACCTGGGTTTCCATTTGCGAAATATGAATCAGTCCCTCAAGCAATCAAAAAGGGAGCCACAAGTGACAATATGAAGAGTGATAGACAAAACTCCAGATTTTCCTTCTTTTTGGTGTTTTTTAATTTTATTTTCCAATTAATAAGCACATATTCCTCCCCTCCCCCACTTAAAAGAAAAATTAAACCTTTGTAATCCCACTTGGTCCATGTGCAAAAATATATTTCCTTCCATATCTCTGAGTGCTACCCTCTGTCAAGAGATGATCAGCATGTTTCCTCAGAAATCTTGATTGATAATCACTTTGCACAGAGTTCTTCCAAAAATGCTTGTCTTTATAGCATTTACTCTTATCAATTAAATTATTCTACTGGTTCTTTTTCTTTCACTTTGCCTAAGATTTTCATATAAATCTTCCCAGTTTTCTCTGAACCCAACTCAATTTGTTGAATCCAGGGGTCAGACTGCAAGAGTAAAATAATTTCTGAACAGAAGTTGTGGGCAGTAGTTGGATTTAAAACAAAGAGCTCTTCTATCTCAGGAGTAACTCCAAAGGAAACCAGTTAGAGAACAAATCCCAGTAGGAACAGGAACCTAACACAAAATTTCTGCATGGCCTGGAATTTGGAAATTTTTTCCTAGGACAGCTATGTGCCCTTTTTAATATAACTTCACCTCATACAAAATAGGTACCTTCTCCAAAACAGACTTTGGTTCCCCAAGGGCACTGGTTTTGAAATCAAGGCTCTAATTGCCCATCTTACTCCACCAAACATCATCTTTACTGTCTACAACAAGGAGATTAAATTGGTTGTGTGATTAGCTTCAAATGGTTATTGTGAAGGAAGTATTCTGTAAAACTTAAGATGGCATAGAAATATTAATTATTATCACTATTAACAAAAATTAACACATTCAAATTCAGACCAATTATTCATTGGAAAGAAGAAAAAGTTTGAACAAAACTGGCTATGGATTTCCCTGAATTAATTTGGTTATGAGGTCAATGATCTATATGTCATAATAGTACCTTCTAATCTAAGAGATAAACAGTTGTTTTTTGTGTCTAGTGCTTCCAGATAAATGACTATATATTAATTTCAAAAATGAAATATTTTATGTGGTAGTGAGGTACCCGTCACTGGAGTGCAGAGACACAAATCTAAAGTAGAAGTCTGATTTTCTAATTTTATAGATGAGGAAATGGAGGTCTAGGGAGACTTTCCCAAGGGCATCTTAGTAGGTGTGTATCCAGAAGTAAGATTTGAAAATAGGTCTTCTAACACCAGAGACTCCTCATTCCACTTTAGCACACACCAACTCCAATTTATTCTATCTAGCAGAGGCTGAAGGATTGCCTGTCAGAGGGGTCAGAGATTGGGATTACTGTTTCAGATGAGGGCTGTTTTTTTTCTAGCCCATTGCCTAGCATATAGTGAGCACTTAATAAATCATTGTCGCCCTCTTGCCTCTAACTTTGAGATTCTGTAGAGCTGAGACTAGATCCTTGGTCCCCTGACTTATAATCCATCATTCCTTCCATTAAATAAGAGACTGTCCAAACACAAGAAAGGTCTACAGAATAGGGATGGTAAAAACCCATTTGTCAAGCCCTAGCCTTGATTCTCCATCCCATTACTAATGAGCTCTCTCCCTTGAACATTCTGGGAAAATATCCCGGGACACTACATGGAGAACCCCACAAGTGTCTCCATCATGCTTAGACAAGTGGGGAATGTGATTTATTCAATTAAAACACCTCTCACACATGCTAATGCAGGAGGAGGGGAGCTGAAGCAGGGCTGCTGCTCCAAAACAAAACAGAAGGAATGACTCACTTGGTACAAGTTATTTTTAAGTGACTTGAAGGTTGGTAAAAAGGAACCATAATGACAGCAGCAGCAATTACAGTCTACCCACTGATGGGAGGCCACATTGTCAACCACACAGCTACTCCAGCAACACCACTGGGGTCTAGACCTTCATCAACTCTTGCCTGAGCCATTGCCAAAAACTTAGGATGGCAAGTGACATTCCTGCTATTCTCCCAGCTCTACCAATCCATCCTTCACATACTTCCAAGCCTGAAGCATGGGTTTGATCTTCTTACTTTCTCGTTAAAAACAAAATTTTAAAAATTCAGTGGCTCCCCAAGCCTACCATGTAACTCATAACCTGAATCCTTCAGTCAAGTCCTATGCAATCTTGCTTCAGTCTACATTTCTATCTATATCTCATGTTCTTTTTGTTTCATGAATTCTACACTCTAGTCAAACTCAGGGTTAATTGCTATTTTTGTTTTGTTGTTCAGTCATTTTAGTCACATCTAACTTGTTATGATGACCCCATTTACAATGTTCTTGGCAAAGATATTGAATGAGTTTGCCATTTCCTTCTTTGGCTCATTCTACATATGAGGAACTGAAGTAAAATTTAGTGACTTGCATAGGGTCACACAGCTTGTAAGTGTCTGAGGATGGATTTGAACTGAGAAAGATGAATCTTCCTGACTCCAAGCCCAGTGCTCTATCCACCTAGCTGCCCCTATTCACTATCCACCCCCCAAGATCCCTCAGTAACTCATCTCTGTTCTTTTGGCCACACTGAAGTGCCTTCTCATCGCCATCTCCACCTGTGAAAAACGTTCTCATCCTCCATATCTCAGCACAAATAGCATCTATTCTGGGAAGCCTTCTCTGTTTCCCTACCACACACATACAGCACATCACACACTCACAATTAGAAGTGATCTTGCCTTTCTACACACACATAGAACTTTAAGTGCTTCTTCTACATTTTCACATTTTGACTTATATTAAATTTACTTTTGTCCATGTCAAATGGATGGATGTGTGCTGGGGAGAGAGTGAGTTTGGAGCTTCATTGTTATGTATTTCCCATAAGGAAATGCTCTCCACTAAAAGAAATCAGCTTCTCCTTTGCAATTTATCATCTGAATGAGTTACTTTAGGTACCAAAAAGTCACTCAGCATCACACAGCCAGTAATGTCAGAGGTAGAACTAGAACACAGATCTTCATCTTCTCTCCCTACTATAGTATGCTGCTTCATGGCTTTCCTTTGTTATTGAATATTAGGTTTTATTGGATATTAAGTTGGGAGAAGGCAGGGGCAATGTCTTATTTATGGAGAAGGAGAGAAAGAAGGAATTTCAAGTCTGATATTAGTAACTGATCCCAAAATTAGCTTTCATGTGCAAAAGAAGCTCTGGACTGCAATTCAAAAGACATAAGTGCATTTTATTTCTGTCTCTGATACCAACTTGCCACCATGGGAAAGTTACGTTACTTTTCTAAGTCTCAGTTTTCTCAGCTGATAAATGGAACAACTATATCTACCTTGCCTTCTTCTTGTGAGAATTAAACTAGATACATTGTAAGCTCCTTGTGGGCAGGAGCAATGTTTTATTTTTTTTTCATACATAGAATGCATCATAAGGCCTTCTGTAGATCAACCAATGTATAAAAGAATGAATGATCCATGAGTGGTGGAATCAAGTTGCACTAAAAAAATTCCAATGTATTAAAGAATTTTAATAAATTATTATTATTATTATTTGCCTAGTCTAGAAAACCAGAAAGAGACTGACTTTGGATTCCATACGACTCAATTCAACAAACACTGATTACGCCCATACTACAATGCCTGTGCTATATAAGGTTAAAGTCAAAACAAAAGACAAAAATCATTTTCTATTGGACAAGAGTGAAAGACTGCATACAGATAATTATTACAAGGTAATCTAAGGACAGAAAATAATACTGACAACTGGGTAAATCAAGGAAGGTTTCCCAGAGATGCTGACTTCTAAACTGAACCTTGAAAGAAAATAGGATTCTAAGAGGAAAAGATGGAAAGGGGAAGGAAAGCAGGCTGACCTTAAGGGATTGCTTTTGCAAATACACAGAAGCAGGAGGTGGCTCATCCTAATTAATCAGACCATTGAATCGTTAAATGTTAAAGCCTGAATATACCTCCAAATATAGAGAACAGAACGCATTCCCTGTATTATCCATATGTTACATCCTTCCATTGGAATGTAATAAGCTCCATGAGGGTAAGGACTGTGACTTATCTGACTTGTTATCCCATTCCCATCTTCACAAACAGCAGGTGCTTAATTATTGGTTACTACTGTACATTGATTTTTCTTTCTAGTCAATAATGACAAAATAATGATTTCTTATCCCATGGGTCACCCACAACATTTTGTTGCTACCTCTCCAATTCATTTTTCATGTATCATCATTATTGTACAATATAGTTATTTGTATACATACCCTTTAGTCTTATTAGACCCCCATGTTCCTTGGGAGCATGGATCATGGATCTTAGCTGAATTTAGCACTTTCTTATGTGATCTAAGGTTGTCATAAGTTAGCTCTTCTATATTCTAAGGTGACAAATTCAAGGATTCCATGATTCAAAATGATATTTATGTATATGTACATGTATAACCTATATCAGATTGCTTGCATGTAATTGGAAAATAAAATTATTTTTTAAATTATGAGAATTTTTATTTAAAAATTATTAAGAAATAATATTTATTATTTTATTATTTAAGAAAATGTTAAGATAATTTATTGTTTTATTAAGAAAAAAAAGAAAGAAAAAGGGGGAAAATTGACATTCCTCTCTAAAGGTTTAAGGAACTGTCTTTGACATCCTTAACTTCCCTAACTCCTTGACTGCACAATGACAGCCATTCTTTAACTGTGTTCCTGTCTTTTGTCTCCTTTTTTTCATTGTAAGCCCTTAGAATGGGAGCCAAGTGGGCAGAGACCATGCCTAATTCTCTGTGGGGTTCAGTGCCTTGGAAAATGCATGGAACTCATCATCCTTCTCACCTAAAGCAATTTTTAAAAAAGCTCATCATCACCTGACATTCTGCTCCATTCCCTGGAGAACAAGTGGAAAATGTGTGGCCCCTGTCCTTGATAATCCCTTTAGGATTGAAGAAAGACAGCCCTGATGTTGATAGACACAAAAAAGCTGTGCAAACATTTGGAATGTGTCTATGAAGAAATATATTTATTTTTAGTAAACACAGAGAAGAACACACATTTTGTGCATTGATGGGATAGGTAATGATTCTGGGTAGAGATGGCATTTATGGAGAAAGGGCATTTATTTCTTGCTAATTCTCACAGAATAATAATGTTGTGGCTGGAAGGGACCTTAGTGGTCCTCATTTTATACATGAGAAATATTCCCCAGATGATGCAGTTTACTTAAAGTCATAAAAATGGTTAATTGCTATAGAAAAGATTTAACTCCAAGTCCTCTGTTATTTAGCATCAGGAAGGAAGGAAGGAAGGAAAGAAGGAAGAAAGGAAGGAAGGAAGGAAGGAAGGAAGGAAGGAAGGAAGGAAGGAAGGAAGGAAGGAAGGAAGGAAGGAAGGAAGGAAGGAAGGAAGGAAGGAAGGAAGGAAGGAAGGAAGGAAAGGGAGGAAGGGGGAACCAAAAGATACATAATAGATGGAAAAGCCATAGGATTAAATTCAGATCTGGAAGAGACTTTAGAACCCATCTAAACCAACCCTCTCATTTTTAGATGAATTCCAAATATTTTATGTGGCTTTCTCATAGTCACAGAGTAGTGTGGTTGATCCCAATTTGAAGTCAGTTTCCTTGTGTCTAAATCTGAACTTTTTCTTATACACCAATCTGTGCCTTACAAATTATAAAGCATGATATAAATAGTTTATCATAAATGGACTAAATTTTCCTTAAAATAAACTTCAAGTTACAATATCACTTCCTTAAAACCTTCCTTCACCATCCCATCCAACTGTAAACTTATATCTCCTCAACATTTCTGAACTGCTCACTTCTGTTCCCCTCACATGACTCTGGAGCCAGAGCTAACAATTATGTCACCTTGAACAAGCTTTCCAAATTCTGTTTGAGAAAGCATAATGAGTAGGATAGAACCAGACCAGGGAGAGGCTCCCCTGGGGTACAATCCTTGATGGAGGAGTAGGATGGATGAAGAAAAGACACCATTTGATAAGTTTCAATTAAAGAATTATTCTTGCAAACTAAGTGCTAAGTTCAGTTGTTGCTATCCTATTGAAAGAATAAAAATTCAATCATTGGCTTTTGAATTTTGGATAGATAATAATAGCTAGCATTTGCATGGTTCCTTAAAGTTACAAAATATTTTCCATAGATTCTCATTTTTCCCCCCTGAGGCTGGGGTTAAGTGACTTGCCCAGGGTCACACAGCTAGGAAATGTTAAGTGTCTGAGACCAGATTTGAACTTGGGTCCTCCTGAATTCAAGGATGGTGCTCTATCCACTGCGCCACCTAGCTGCCCCAGATTCTCATTTGATCTTAACACATATGTGTAATATATTTCTGCATATTCACTCATTTGATCCTGGTACATATAGATTATATATTTTCATATATTAAGTCGTTTGACTGAAGGTATGCAAGGGGAGAATATGAGAGAAGCAGGGAGATTAAGGAGAACCAATAACTTGAGCCTCCACATTGGAATAATATGATATATCCTTTGATCCAGCACTCTACTAGTCTTGTATACCAAAGAAATCATAATAAAGGAAAAAGGACCCACATGTGCCAAAATGTTTGTAGTGGCAAGAAACTGGAACCTGAGTGGATGCCCATCAGTTGGGGAATGGCTGAATAAATTGTGGTATATGAATATTATGGAATATTATTGTTCGGTAAGAAATGATCAGCAGAATGATTTCAGAAAGATCTGGAGAGACTTGCATGAACTGATGCTGGGTGAAGTGATTAGAACCAGGAGAACATTACACACAGCAACAGCAACATTATGTGATGATCTATTCTAATGGATGTGGCTCTTTCCAATAATGAGATGATTCAGGCCAGTTCCAATGGTCTTGTGATAAAGAGAGCCATCTACATCCAGAGAGAAGAATGTGGGGACTGAGTGTGGGTCACAACATAGTATTTTCACTCTTTTTGTTATTGTTTGATTTTGGTTTGTTTTAATCTTATTTTTCTAGTATAGCATTATAATTGTGAAAATAGGTATAGAAGAATTATACATGTTTAACATATATTGGATTACTTGTTCTCTGGGGAAAAGGATGAGGAAAAAGAATGAAGAAAAAGATTTGAAACTCAAAGTTTTGCAAGGATGAATGTTGAAAATTATCTATGCATATGTTTTGAAAATAAAAAGCTTTTAAAAACTGCCAGTGACATAATAAGGGAGCCCACCAAACCTTAACTTTAAAATTACGTTAGACATTTCATGGGAATTCAAAAGGGATACAATCAGGGGCCTTACCAGAGAATTGATTCATGATGGCCTTTTGGTCCAGAGACCCAAAATTAAAGCAGTTCTTAGAAGAGGCAGCTCAGGGGTTAGAGTACCTCCAAATGTTTCAAAGGAAGAAGAAGATTCCCCATCGGGAAATCTATTTAGTTTTCCATCTTTAAGGTTATGGTCAAACAACTTATGATTAAGTGCTGATTTTGTGCTAGGTGCTGAATTTAAAATAGTTCCAACCCTTAAGGAGCTTATGTTGTATCAGGATAGACAATCTATCAGAGATAATATGATACCAATAAGGAAAAAAAATGGAAGCTACTCATCTGGAATAAAAGATTCTAGATATGGAGGAATCCATAAAAAGACAGGGCAGAGTGAAGGGAGTATGAGACAAGAAGAGGAATATTATGAGGGGGCAAAAAAGTTTGTTATAATGAGAAAAACTAGTTTGTCAAACCAGAAGTTTTGTTTTGTGTTTCTATATTACCAAAAAATATATCAGCTTTTGTGGCTACCCTGCCATACAGTAAACTTACAATTCGCTAAAATCCAGATATTTTTCTCATGAATAATAATAATAATCTAGTTGTATGTTCTTTGTCCATGATTTTTCCAACCCAAGTAAAGGACTTTAGATAGATCTCTATTGAATTTGGTCCTTTTTGATTTGGTCCAAACTCTCCCACTTCTAAAGTCTATAAATTTCTTTTTAGAGTCCAAAATAATTTATTGTTGTAAAGTGTTCCTTTAAGTTTTGTGTCATTTATAAGTTTGATTGGTGTAATTTTTCCTGGCATAAGAGCTAACATCTAGAAAAAGCCTCCATCATCTGTTTCAAACCTGAGTAATTTAGGTTTGACACTGGAACAAAATGAGATACTTACAGGTCATTCAAACAGCTAACAAAACAAAAAACAAAGCAAACAAGCAAAAAGATTTTCTTAGCCACAGCAGAAGAATCTTTAACTAACACAGACACTAAAGAAATTTGTAGTTGATTTAGCTGAGTGAGACTGACTGATCTGAGATGCTCATTGTGGTCCATCAGTCAAACATCAAAAGACGCTGGGGATCTTCATGACTATTTGGTAGTCAAACAGTAATGAAGAGATGTCAATAGTCCAGTTCATTGAGCTAACCAAGAATCAAGGATGGTCTCAATACCTTTTAAGGAAAACTTAGTCTAATTCATTGGGTGCAGAGATGAGGATATTGCTTTTAATATAAAGGTCAACACTCAGGCCATCTTTTGTTTTATTCCTTTCTTTTGTAACATACCTGTTTCCTCCTTTACTGATCATACGTTCCTTAGTAGTATATTTTATTACTTCTTGCCTAGAAGTCATCAATGCTTATACCATTTCCCTACAGTGTATTTATTATATAGCCTTTTTTGATGATCCTTTGGATCACCCACAATTTTTATTCTGTAAATATCCTGTGAATAAAAATAAAAGACTGTGGTATCCCAGAATATTGATGTTTAAAAGTTGTGCTCCTTTGTCAAGAAGAGACAAACTATTTTCTAAGCACAATCTCATTTGCTTTTCTCCTATTCAGTTCTGGGCTTTTAAGAAACCTGAGCTGTCTCTACTTTATGATAAACATTAGAGTAGGAATTTTGTGAAGAATAGAATATCCTAGAAAAAAAGAATACCAAATGTTAGCACTGGAAGGAACTTTAAAAGAAAGAATATAAATTTCAGAGCTGGGAGCGACATTAGAATATGGATCACCGAAGTTTGTTATTATTGCCTTTAGGATAAAATTGAAACTCCTCTTTTTAGCTTTTAAAGCTCTGTACAACCTGGCTCCAATCTATCTTTCCAGTCTCACTGGATGTTATTCCCCCTCCCATAACATATGATCTCTTCCTCACACATGACATTTAATCTCCCCCATCTATTTTATAAGCCTAGAATGCATTTTCTCCTTCTAGTCCCTCTCTTCTTTTTAGATGTGTCTCAAGCACTGTTTTCTGCATGAAACTTTTTTCTAATTCCCTCAGATTTCTAGTTCCCTCTCTTGCTCAGACTATGTTGTACAGAACTCTTTTGCACATATTTATGTTTATTGACTTTATATTTAAATTGTATACATTTATATCTAATAGTATTCCTCAAAAATAAGCTTCTAGCAAATAGGGATTGTTTCATTTTTTGTATTTGTATGGACAGTGGCTAGCAAATGATAGGTACTTAATAAATACTTGATTGACTAATCATTTGATTAATTCTAGAAGAAAACTTAGAGATTATCTAGTCTAACCTCCCTGACTTTTTACTTCTTATAGATGTGGTAAATTGAGTCCTACTACCCAGCTTGCTAAGCACTGAATATAGTGCTATATTTACCATATCATTGGAGAAAGGAAGTATATCCAAGTAGTGGGGATGGCAAGATAGCTGTGGATTGAATCAATACGGTGTTGGGCATTGCATCAACCTTTGAGGAATTCATGACAGAACTGATCACTTGGTCTCCTGCACTTGACTCTGTCTTGGAAGTTCAAGTTTTCCCAGGAGCACATAGATTCTTCCTTGCAGTTAATGAAATTCAACATTTGAGATTGGTCTGGAAAATATGGCACTAATGGATTAATCACAAGTTTAGCAATATGTTGAAAACTTCATTAAGTGGAAACATGCATTGGAAAGAGTAGATCACACCAATCTTTTAAAACTATAGTCTGTGTCTCCCAAGAAACTATTTCAATGACCTAGAAAAAATAACAACAAAATTCATATGGAAGAATAAAAGGTCGAGAATTGCAAGGGAACTAATGAAAAAAAACTCAGAGGAAGGTGGTCTAAGTGTACCTGATCTAAAGCTATATTATATAGTAGCAGTCACCAAAACCATTTGGTATTGGTTAAGAAATAGACCGGTAGATCAGTGGAACAGATTAGGTACAAAGGACAAAAAAGGGTACATCTATAGCAATCTAGTCTTTGACAAACCCAAAGATACCAATATTAGGGACAAAAATTCATTATTTGGAAAAAACTATTGGGAAAACTGGAAATTAGTATGGCAGAAATTAGATATGGACCCACACTTAACACCATATACCAAGATAAGATCAAAATGGGTCCATGATTTAGGCATAAAGAGGGAGATAATAAATAGATTAGAGGAACAGAGAATAGTCTACCTCTCAGACCTGTGGAGGAGGAAGGAATTTATGACCAGAGGAGAACTAGAGATCATTATTGATCCCAAAATAGAAGATTTTGATTACATCAAACTAAAAAGTTTCTGTACAAACAATACTAATGCAAACAAGATTAGAAGGGAAATAACAAATTGGGAAAACATTTTTATACTTAAAGGTTCTGATAAAGGTCTCATTTCCAAAATATATAGAGAACTGACCCTAATTTATAAGAAACCGAACCATTCTCCAATTGATAAATGGTCAAAGGATATGAACAGACAATTCTCAGACGAAGAAATTGAAACTATATCCACTCACATGAAAGAGTGTTCCAAATCACTATTGATCAGAGAAATGCAAATTAAGACCACTCTGAGATAGCACTACACACCTGTCAGATTGGCTAAGATGACAGGAACAAATAACGATGAATGTTGGAGGGGATGTGGGGAAACTGGGACACTAATACATTGCTGGTGGAGTTGTGAAAGAATCCAACCATTCTGGAGAGCAATCTGGAATTGTGCCCAAAAAGTTATCAAAATGTGCATACCCTTTGACCCAGCAGCGCTACTACTGGGATTATATCCCAAAGAAATACTAAAGAGCGATAAGGGACCTGTATGTGCCAAAATGTTTGTGGCAGCTCTTTTTGTTGTAGCTAGAAAGTGGAAGATGAATGGATGTCCATCAGTTGGAGAATGGTTGGGTTAATTATGGTATATGAAGGCTATGGAATATTATTGTTCTGTAAGAAATGACCAGCAGGAGGAATACAGAGAGGCCTGGAGAGACTTAAACCAACTGATGCTGAGTGAAACGAGGAGAACCAGAAGATCACTATACACTTCAACAACAATACTGTATGAGGATGTATTCTTTTTTTTTTTTTTTTGGAAGATCCAACTCACTTCCAGTTGATCAATGATGGACAGAGGTAGCTACACCCAGAGAAGGAACACTGGGAAGTGAATGTAAATTGTTAGCACTACTGTCTATCTACCCAGGTTACTTATACCTTCAGAATCTAATGCTTATTGTGCAACAAGAAAATGGTATTTACACACATGTATTGTATCTAGGTTATACTGTAATGCATGTAAAATGTATGGGATTGCCTGTCATCGGGGGGAGGGAGTAGAGGGAGGGGGGGGATAATTTGGAAAAATGAATACAAGGGATAATATTATAAAAAATATATAATAAAAAATTAAAAAAAAAAAACTATAGTCTGTGATAGTGATAGTGTCATGTCATTTTCTTTGATTTTTTTGACAGCATGGGATAAATACAGATTGGAGATATTTGAACATTTTGAACAAAAGCATGAGTTAAATTATCATGGTTGACACTACACACCTGTCAGGTTGGCTAAGATGACAGGAACAAATAATGATGAATGTTGGAGGGGCTGTGGGAAAACTGGGACACTGGTGCATTGTTGGTGGAGTTGTGAAAGAATCCAACCATTCTGGAGAGCAATTTGGAACTATGCTCAAAACGTTATCAAAATGTGCATACCCTTTGATCCAGCAGGACTACTACTGGGCTTATATCCCAAAGAAATACTGAGGAGAGGAAAGGGACCTGTATGTGCCAAAATATTTATGGCAGTTCTTTTCTTGGTGGCCAGAAACTGGAAGATGAATGGATGTCCATCAGTTGGAGAATGGTTGAGTAAATTATGGTATATGAATGTTATGGAATATTATTGCTCTGTAAGAAATGACCAGCAGGAGGAATACAGAGAAGCTTGGAGAGACTTATATCAACTGATGCTGAGTGAAATGAATAGAACCAGAAGATCGCTGTACACTTCAATGCTGTATGAGGATGTATTCTGATGGAAGTGGAAATCTTCAACATAAAGAAGATCCAACTCACTTCCAGTTGATCAATGATGGACAGAAACAACTACACCCAGAGAAGGAACACAGGGAAGTGAATGTAAACTGTTAGCACTACTGTCTATCTACCCAGGTTACTCATACCTTCGGAATCTAATACTTAATGTGCAACAAGAAAATGGTATTTACACACATATATTGTATCTAGGTTATATTGTAACATATGTAAAATGTATGGGATTACCTGTCATGGGGGGGGGAGGGAGTAGAGGGAGGGAGGGGATAATTTGGAAAAATTAATACAAGGGATAATATTATTTTAAAAATTACTCATGCATATATACTGTCAAAAAAATTATAAATTTAAAAAAAAATTATCATGGTTGAGCAGGCCTTTCAGAAAGAACTGGAGAGACTTACATGAACTGATGCTGAATGAAATGAGCAGGACCAGGAGATCATTATATACTTCAACAACCGTACTATACCATGGTCAATTCTGATGGATGTGGCTCTCTTCAACAATGAAATGAACCAAATCAGTTCCAATAAAGCAGTAATGAACTGAACCAGCTACACCCAGTGAAAGAACTCTGGGAAATGACTATGAACCACTACATAGAATTCCCAATCCCTCTGTTTTTTTCTGCTTGCATTTTTGATTTCCTTCACAGGTTAAATATACATTATTTCAAAGTCTGATTCTTCTTTTACAGCAAAATAACTGTATAGATATGTATACATCTATTGCATTTAACATATACTTTAACATATTTAACATGTATTGATCAACCTGCCACCTAGGGGAAGGGGGAGGGAAAGGAGGGGAAAAAAATGGAACAAAAGGTTTTGCAACTGTTAGTGCTGAAAAATGCATATATCTTGTAAATAAAAAGTTATAATAAAAAATAATAAATTATCATGGTTGAATGGATCAGCTTGTTCTCTGAGAGAAAAGAGATCTCACTGAATTATTATGAGAAGATCTCTAAAATACAGGAAACACAAAAGCATGCAGTTCAAAGATTTATACAATATAGCAACCTAAGGAGTTACTTTAAAAGGAGCATCTATAACTGAATAAGAAAACATGAGGGCATTAAAGTAGGTGGCAGAGCCAGGTACCTCTGACAGCCAGAATCCAGTAAGTCCTGACCCAAATATGCCCAAGAGATTTGGAAAGAGATCAGATAGTGTTTGCTTGCAAGGAAGCAGCTATCCTGAACTGGTGAAAGTGTGCATTTATTATTTAAATCCCTTTGTGTTTTCTGGGCCCTAAAACCTCAACATGGTCTGGCACACGTAACTTCCCAAGGAACATAATGCAGAGGCCATATGTGTACAGAGGTAGAGAGGGAGAACAAGAAATAGAGAGACAGAGACAGAGACAGAGACATAGAGAGAGACAGAGAGAGAGAGAGAATGCATTGTATATAGTGACAGCAAGAGTGTGCAATGATCAACTATGAAAAACTTGGTTCTTCTCAGTGGTTCAGTGATCCAAAGCAATCCTAATAGACTTTGGACAGAAAATGTCATCTGCATCCAGAAAAAGAACTAAGGAGACTAAATATAAATCAACACATGCTATGTTCATGTCTTTTTTCTGGTTTTTTTTTTCTCCCATGGTTTTCCTTTTTGCTCTGATTTTTCTCTCCCAACATGATTCATAAAGCAAAGTGTATTAAAAATAAATAAGCTTCCTACAATTAAAATTTTTTTCACATAAATATCTAAACAATTGTAAAAATGTCAATTGCTTATATTTATTATTACTATTACTCTCTTTTTGTAAATAAAATAACTTTTGTAGTTTAAATGACTTGCCCTGTTATTGTTGGTCAACTGTTTTTTGAAGGAACCAATGACACTATGAGGATGATGTCTTGATTTGTGTATAAGTTGAATTTAAGTGAGGCAAAATTGCATAATCATCAGTCTCACTCTTCTTCCAGAGTCACTGAAATCCAGTGGCAAAATGAAATTCAGGACAAATGTCTATTACCCCTAATGCAGTGGATGACCTTAGCCTTTGTCTGAGACAACTTCTATTCAATGACCTAAGTGGTAGGCAAAATTGAGAAGAAAGATGGTCTAATTTGTTGTCACAAAAATATTAGTCTGGGAGAAGAGTCTCAAAGTTTTTTTGGCAAAACAGAAAATGATTGAGATTTACATTCATTTTAGGTCATTTAAACCTAAACAATAAGTCATAGAGACTGAAGCTGGGGTTGTTATTGGCCATTCAATGAAAGTCAAAGTGATTTGGCCTAGTAGCCAAGTAATTGAAAAAAAATGAATTGGTCCATAGAAAATATATTGAAACAGCACAGGGTAAAAAATAAATTGTAATAAAAAATATAAATTGTAAAAATATATATATAAGTATAAAATGTTAAAAATATAAAAATAAAAAATAAACTTAGAGGGGAAAAATCTGATTTTCAAACCCTCAGATATCTTACAAACTATAAGCAACCAAAAATTATGTTCTTGTCATCTGAGTACCCACATGGAAAAATATTAAGCTAGTTAATATCCAAGCCAGAATTTGAACACAAGTCTCTCTGACTATAAGTCCAGGTTCTATCATATAGGTACTCAGTTAATGACAGAACCAGGGTTAGCATAGCCCATATCTCATGGCACTTATTTCAGGACACTTTTCATTATAGTCTCACTATCCAGTGAGGGAGGATTGTAGAGAAAATCCAGGAGGAAAGTCTGAAGTGTTTCCTGGAGAGGAAATAGAGGTAAGACTAGCCTGGTGGGCTTCCATAAGGAAGGAGCCATCCAAGAAAAGAAAGAGGCCATACTGTTGGAGGGTACTTCCAATTTGAGGAATCCAGGGGATAGAATGAGCTTCCAGGAAGGCACACATGATATGGAAAGTTCAGAGTCAGGAACAAAGAATTCTTGATGACTGATTGATGTACTGAAATCCCTAAAGGATGTCATCATAGATCTATTGAAGTATTTTGAAAATCTGACCCATTAACATAATCGATGGTTGAAGGAAATCATTTTCAGTCCAGATGTTCACATCCCCCTTTCTACAAGGCTTTCTAGCTACAAAATCTGTCATAGACATTATCTAGTTTTATCTTCATGATATACCTTGAAGGGAGACAATGCATTCTCATTTAGTAAATGAAGAAATTGAATTTCAGATACATGAAATAATCACACACCTAGAAATTAATTAAATTAAATTAAGTGCAGCAAATATTTTCCAGTTTTTCTTTGGCATGAGGCCCTATGCTGAGTACTGCAGTTATAAAGAAAAAAATAAAAAAAATAACTCTCAACTTTAAGGAGTTGACATGATATTGGGGGAAAAGAGACAGTGTGCTAAGGCAGAAAGGAGCACTGGACTGTGAATGAAGAAGCCTGATTTTTAATCCTGGCACTGTTATTTCCTGGCTATGGACATTGGACAATTTCTGGGCCTTGGTCACTTCACCTCCATCCTGAGGGATCTGAATGAATAATCTCTCTGCTGTGCTCCTGATGCAAATGCATTTATGATCTGTATCATCATGGGAGGCAGGGGAAGAATATATTACATAACCTCTAACCAGCATGCAAATTCATTTTCTGTGGTAGAAGGAGCCTTCCAATTAAATGACACAGTGGATAGAATGTGAGACTTGAATTCAGGAATTTGAATACTGCCTCAGACACTTACCAGTGTTGTAACTCTAGGGAAGATACTTTTGTGCCTCAGTTTCCTTCTCTGTAAAATGGGAGTGATAATAATAGCAACTATCTTCCAGTATTATTGGGAGGATCAAATAAATTAACATGTGCAAAGCACTTCAGAAACCTTAAAGCATCATATAAATACCAACTATTCTTATTGGTGGCAGCTAGATAGTACAGTAGATAGATTGCCAGGTCTGGAAGTCAGGAAGGATCTTATTCCTGAGTTGAAATCTGGTCTCAAATCCTTGTTACCTGGACAGGTCACTTAAACCTACTTGCCTCAGTTTCCTCATCTATAAAATGAGCTGGAGAATGAAATGGCAAATCATTCCAGTATCTCTGCCCGGAAAGTCCCAAATGCGGTCACAAAAAGTTAGACATGTCTGAAAAAATACTAAACAAACAATTTCCATTGTTGTTATTAACACTGTTATTATTGTTCTAAATCGACATTCTATGAGCTGTGTTCTAAGTTCTCTTCCAGCTGTAAAACACTACACTTGTAAAATTGTCCCGTTCCCTGTCGGACTATTGGATTGCATGAGAAAACATATGTGTAAGCCACCAGTGAGATCTGCACTCTGGGGAAAAGAATACAAACCAGCAATAGAAAAATCTTTTTTGTTTCTTCTCTAGTTTCCTGTTAGATCTCTCTGGACTCAGAAGAAAAGGTGTCATTGAGAATAAAGCTAAGAAAGGAAATCTTTGACTGACAAAGTAGTCAGAAGCTAAAGCCCTTAAGGAAAAAAGCTAAGAACTATTGATGGGGGTCATACTGCGTTACTAATTGCCCTCCTCACTTTGGATTTCCTAATTTGATCCAATTTGATTGATTTCCCATTCTTTCCCAATTTGATCCAACTTTATGGAAGTTTATGTGTTTTGTCTTAATTGAGTGATGAATTTCTCAGTGTCAAGGTCAGGAGAAAAATACACCTCAGGGGGGGAAATAAAGAAAACTTTCTATAATTAGCAAAACCCATGACTACCCCTGTGATCAGTGATCATGGACATGGGGTAAAGGTGTCAGGGTAGTGATGGAACATCCATCAGGACAAGATAGAGAGAGAGACAGTAAGTATGTAAACAGAGCAGTGGCCATGCAGACAGCCCAGTTGGTTTCCTCATCACTCTCCTGCAGATACAACCAATTAACAATTAGGATTTAAGAGTCAAGAGCATAAAGAAAATGTGTGTTAGTGTTACTCAGTTGGGCAGCTTTGGTGATTCTGGGGCAAATTATGTGCTTGCCATGTGTCTTGCAGGGATGGCATTAATTAAGCCCACAGAATTAAGGGACCTCCTGTGCAACGGGAAGAGACAAGGCACCAGTACCAGGATGAGCTGGACTGGCTGGATCAGGAAGAAGAGATAGCAAAGGAACTTAACCATAGATTCTGCCACGTTGAGTGTGTCTGAGACTATCTCTAGCTAAGTTTATGTCTCAGCTCTTTAGCTGGACTATAAACTCCCTGATGGTTGGAGTCATGTCTTATTTATCTAGATGGAGGCAGCTGCATCTAGCACAGGGCCTGATATGGATAATGGACATTTAAAAAATATTCAATAAATGAATAAATAAGGCTTCCCTCTTGACCTAGGGAATAGAGCAATTCCTTCATACCTAGACTATACTGGTACTATATGGGATATATTTTCTCCACCACAATGGTGTTGTGCAAAAAATAACTAATATTTTTGCAGTCTTAGAAAAGCTAATTCATTAATCATCCTGCTTTATGGTTTTCATATTTTAAGACTGTATTAATCACCAGTGTGTTCTATTTTTTCTAAATTGCTGAGATACTATTTTCTTTCATTTTCCATTGGCTTATTTCTGTGCCATTTTTAAATAGCTGTAAATCACTCTCACCATAAATCAGTCCATCAATCAATCAAATGGTCCCTAAGTATCTACTATGCATAAGGCTCTTTGGGGAATATAGAGACAAGAGGGTAATGCAAAGAGAGATAGGGAGATCAGAAAAGACAGAGGAGATCCACCTGGACTAGAAATTGAAATCCAGGAAGAATTTCAATAGAGGAGATAAAGGTTCAAAAAGGGAATACATTCTAGGCATAAAGAATGGTGTGACCTTTGAACTAAAAAGGACAGAACAAAAAATGTCACGTAGGAAATTGATATCCAAGATAATTAAAAAGAGAATAAGAGTGGACTCAGCTGCCTTCAATGGATTCAAATGACCAGGTTTGGATGAATTCCATCCTTGATTACTGAAGGGTATGATTGACAAGATTTCAGAGATAGTTGTAGGAATTTATGAAAGGTCATAGAGAATTGTAGAGATACTGCAGGACTGAGAAAGGGCAAACACTGCCCTAATTTCTAAGAAAGAGAAGAGAATAGAATCTCTAAGATTCAATTCCTAGGAAAATTTGCAAAAATTGCAAACATATCATTAGCAATAGTTAATAGATATTTAAAATGGACATTGGAGGTCACAGAAAGGCATAATGGCTCAACAAGAACATATGACAAAAAACTACTAGACATATTTCCCTTTTTGACAGGATCACTTACCTATAGCCCAGAGGGGATGTTGTAAATATAGTTTGTATAGATTTTAGCAAGTATGTGATAAAGCATTTCATGTAATGCTTAAGGAATATATTCTGTTCCCCTACCATTTAAATTTTTATCAATGACATATAAGGACATTGATGGTATCCATGTCAGATTTGCAGATGATGAAAGATGAGAGGAATAGCTAATATCATGGATGACAGAGTCAAGATTCAAAAAAATCTTGAAAAGCTAAAGCATTAGGTTGAATCTAATGAAATAAATTTCATAGGGACACATTGATACACTTGAAATTTTTTTAAATCAGTATCATAAGTACTAGAGAAGGGAGGGCCACTTATTTATATCTTCTTTTTTTTTTTCTAATTTTCACCAGAATCTGTCACAAGAAAAGGATGAAGGAGAGAGGCAACATGAAACACTAGGAAAGACCTACAAAACTAGAAAGCAGGCTACCTAAATTCTAGCCCTATTCCTGACAATGACCAAAGAAATGGCCTTTAAACTCTTGGGACCTCATCTGAAAATGAGTGAGGTGGAAGTAGTGTTGGTGGGTTATTGAGAAGTACATATAACATTAAATTTGTAGTTCTAAGATCTGGATATAGATAGATATTTCAGCCCTGTCATTTACTGGTAAAATGGGGATAATAATTGTACTGCTCACCTTAAAATGTTATTGTGAAAGGCCGTATATGCAAAGTTATTTTTACTGTAAAATGGAAAGTAAATTGCTATGATCACTACTACAATGATGATAGTGATATGACCTTTGAATTGTCATTTAATTCAAATATCCTCTGCCTCTTTTGCCTCCATTGCCTCTTCAAACTCAGATATACTATGTTCTAAGATCTTTTCCAATTCCAATATTCTATGTTCCAAGGCCCCTTCTAGCTCTCCTATTCTAACATTTCCATGACAGGTGATTCAATTGAAATCTTGAAGGAATAAGCTTTCATTATTATCTGGAAAATTCACCTATGGGAAGAGACTTCATTCTTTGACAATGGCAAATACTTGAAGGATTTTGGTATTACTGTGATTGTTCACTTCCAATCTCTCATCTAGGTCACTATAGGGCATCATTTCTACACTAGTTTGGTGCTACTACAATCCATGTCATGATGTACATAAGAATATATTTGTCATTTTTGTCACTGCAAGTGCCATTATTTCTAAGTGAACACAAACAAGTTCATGCTGGTTGCATTATAACATGCATGCATGTACCTAAAAAAGGCTCTACATTTCATGTGAGGCCTTTGTACACTGTTAGTGGAAAGTTTTATTTGACCAATTATGATATTATAACCAACCAACACTTCCTTCTCCCAATAAAAAATTGGAAGAATTTTTAAAAATTAAAAAGGGCAAATTTGCTATTAGAGAAAGCTAAGGGAGATAACTCATATTTGGGTGTTTTGAGCTCCTTTGGGGTGAAACCTGATCTAGTGTTTCCACCAAGTTCAGGATTAATATGGTGGCCCTGGGAGCACAGAGCCCTCAGACTGTCTAACCAACCCAGACTGAAAAAAGCTTCTGTATCAATGAGTATTTTGATCAGTTACTGTGAATGGCCAATGCACTTTCATCCTGGACAACAAAGGGAGATAGAGTTAACAATCCTAGTACCACACAAGCACACACACATACACAAATCTAAATTGTACTTATTGATCTATGAAACAAAAAGGTCTCAATCTGTTTTTATGCTGAGAAATTATAACTATTTACTGGTAGAACTAGCATGAAATGAACCAATAACAGAAAATCTCTTACATTAAAGTGAGAAATGCCTAAATTTCTATTGATTATTTGTTAGGCAATGTTATGCTTACGTAAGACTATTTACCTATTTATCTTGCATAAAACTCTTTTACTCCAATGTTGTATTCACAGACCTGAATTACTGAGGGAATCCTCTCTGTCTTAAAAACAAAACAAAATTAAACAAATTTTTATCTTATGGATGACAACAATTTGAACAACAGGCTTTTATGGTTCTTAGGAAATTATAGATAAGAGGGTTTCACCTGTCTCATGTAAAGGGAGTCTAAATCTAAGATGAAACTTAATAGGGATAAATGTAAAATGCCTTATAATTGGGTTTAAGAAAATTGACCTCATAAGAACAAAACTGGAGAAACATGTTCAACTAGTCTTTTACATGAAAATGATCATGGGATTTTAGTGGAATATAAATTTTAAATGAATGTATCAACTGGGTGATTTGGAAGCCAAAAAACTCATATGACCTCAGCTTGAGTTAAGAGAGGTAACCTCATTGGGAGTATTAATATTCCTTTTGAAGTGATATGGTTTAGCCTGGAGAGATTTAACAGGAGGGCAAAAATGATAGTAAATGATCTAAAAGCCATACTACTTGGGGGTGAGTTGAAGAGATATTTAGTTTGTAGAAAATGGGACATGATAATGGTTTTCTAAAGGCTTGTCACAGAGAAGAGGGGTTCACTTTGTTCTGTTTTATTCCAGAGGACATAATGAGGAATAACAAATTTCGAGGGGCAAATTTGGGCTTGATGTTGGAAAATGCCTTATACATAAATGGAATGGGCTACCTTGGAAGGTAATGGATTTACTCTTATTAGAAGTCTTTAAGAAAGAGTCAGTCAGCATTTTCTTAGCACATATTGTAAACCTAGTACAAAGCTAAACTCTAGGAATATAAACCTAAGCAGAGAGACAGTTCCTGCCCTCGAGGAGTTTACATTCTAATAGAGAGAGGCAATACATAAAAGGAAGCTGAAAGAGGGAGAAGTAAGGGACCCAGTGTGGGGCAAGATAAAGATTTCTGGTGGGTGAGAAATGAAAAGAAGGCTTAACATCCTTAAATGGATATTCTGGGGGAATCAGTAGGAGGATCCTCAGGGACAGAGAATAAATCCAAAGTATGAATTCCAACACTGAAGTTATCTTCCAAGGTGAAGAAAATTCTGGGGTTTGATGGAGAAATAGAAGTGAAGCCTGGTAAGAAATAAAGAGATGAAAGGCATGTTGATGTTAGCCGTGCTATCAAGGGGATTTTTGTTCAGGTATCTGTGGAGGCAGCTAGGTGGTGCAGTGGGTAGAACTGAGTGGATAATCACTTGTCAGGGAGGTTTTAGACATGATTCATGCAAAGATACAAACCAAACTAGGTGATCTCTGAGATCAATCAATCACCAAGTTTATTGAGAGCCTATTATATTAGGCCCTGGGAATATGAGCACAAAGAATGAAACTATCCCTGTTCACAGTGAATTAGTGCACAGGAAGTAACAAGTATCTACAAAATTTATATGCTATAAAGTTAATAAGTATGAATATATACGTATGAGTGTGAGAGAAATTCTATAAATGGAATTAATAACTGGCTGCTTCTTGACTGGTCAGTCAATGACTTACCTGAGCTGATGAGAGAGTCCTCTTTGTTTTAAAAACAAAACAAAATTAAACAAATTTTAAAGAGGCAGAAGGAGTTGCCTTGATCACCTTTGCCAGAATATGCCCCAAAATAATTTCAGAGTTCCATCAGTACATAATTCCTGCATTCAGCCAGGTAAGAAACTCTGTAAGTTTCTCTCCTTCTGATATAACACTCAAAGAAATACCTACTAAAGCATTTCTTTCATAATATCCTCAGTGTTTGATTTAATTTATACCTCCTTTAACTAGTGGGTCTCTAAGAATAAAATGAATGTTCAAAAAAAAAAGGTCTCCAGGGTTTATTAATATTCATTTGAATTGGTAGATGAACTGAAGAGTTTGCTTTCAAAGCCTGAATCCTCCTGCTGATATTGTTATCCTTTATCTAATCTGAGTGAATCCATTGGGGGATGTAATTTAGGCTCTTGTAGGGGAAAACAATGCAATCTTTCTCTTTATTGAATGTCACATCAAGGAATAGGTGCCCAACCCCTTATTTGCAGCTGATCCTGCAAATAAAATGCTCTTGGTTCCTTGACCTGTCTCCTCTTTTGCAAAATAGCCAAGTGAAGCTTCCAGGAAAATTCAAATTCTCTCCCACTCACTCTCTGGTATTATTTCCTAGGCTTGAAATCCAGCCAAGATTTGAAAAACAAAACATTGAAGATGCTGGACTGATGGCTTAGGAGAAACATCCCTGTGCCAACCCACCACCATTATTTGCAGAAGCTTGTCTCCCTGTTTCCTTATTTCTTTAGGAAATGTCCTTTGCCCAGCTTTGCATTTTGTACAGAGGGAGGAAAAGGTTTACTGTACCATAACGTTTAGCTTCACTTAATTTATCTCACCATATTTAAAAGCAATTTGATATATTGTAGTTAGTTGGAATCCTAACTCTGCCACGTAGGCCACTGTTTGAACATGGCAGCTAGGTGGAACAGTCTATACAGTTGGATCTAGAGCCAAAACAATCTATTATTAATTACTAATTAATCAATAATGTAATGATATCACCAATTTTACTAGTGAAGAGTATTATTATTTCCTTCTCTGACCATAACCTTCTTCTTACATTCCCACAAAATGGAGGTCATCTCTTTGCAGCCCATGCTGGATTGTTCTAAAACTCAAACATGTGATCTAAATAGCAATAAAATAAATGTCTATAAAAGCAGCTAGGTGGCACAGTGGATAGCATGCTGAGTCTGCTGTCAAGAAGACTTCTTCCTGAATTCAAATATGACTTCAGACCCTGGGTAAGTCACTTAGCCTTGTTGACCAATTCGTCAAATGTAAAATGATCTAAAAGGAGAAAGAAATGGCAAACTACTTCAATAGTTGGCCAAGAAAACTCAAAAAAGGGTCAAGAGTCAGACATGAGTGAAACTATGAACAAGCACAAAATATCTAAAAATATCGAGGGCTATTTCTCTTTTGACCTTCATCCCAGCCAAAACTAAACTTCATCCCGGGTTTGCCTGAGAATGTCACCATAAAACTCATGTCTCTCTCTTTTTGCTTCCCTGAAAAAATTTTGACTAGCAAGACATCAGAGAACAGATTTTATTTAATCCAACAACAACTCAGAACAAGTCATCTAAGCTCCTCTGCAGAAAGAAAAGTCTCTGTCCAACTTCCAGAGGGCATCAAATGACCCTTCCTTCCAGTAGGTTCCTTAGATCTGGAAGACATCTGTATTTCTCTTGAGTACATATGGGTCTCAGACCAGATCAAGGGTATAAATTTTATTGCCTTTTCATTGTTAACTCAGATATTAGCTCTTGCTTCCCTAAAATATCACATCAGACTAAGGGTACCTTAAAAAGGGAGAATTTGCCCCTTGGTAAGAAAGCTCATAAGAAAATTATTGTAATATATATACATATATATGTATATATATGATACAAGGAAATCAGATTTTCATAGGATTAAAATTTAAGAAGAGAGGTAGATTTTCAGAAATCACCATATCCAACTTCTTTTCTTAGACTAGGAAACTAAAGTTTGTTGATATGAAGCGACTTGTTCAAAGTCACTCACTTAGCTAGTAGCATAGCTGAGATTTAAACACAAGTCCAAGGATTCCAAATACGATATTCTTTGCACCCCCCCCCCAGTACCTCTCCCTGTATAGAAAATTTATACTTTGTCCAAGAGGGCAAAGGAACTGATTCAATTTCTCTGGGCATATACCTGGGTATGCCGACTACAGCTACACTTTATGAATTGAATATATCTTCAAGCAAAGGTTGGCTGACCTCCTATCAGGGATCTGGTAGATTAATTCCTATTCAGGTACAGTTTGCATTTGAGGCCTTCTGAAATCACTTCCAGCTCTGAAATACTCTCTTCTATGTTAGGCTATATGAATGGAAGCCATCATTATCACTCAGAGAAATAACAGATTCCCTTTCTACTTTTTTTCCTCTCTTATAAAGAATCTTGGAATTACAAGGGACTTTGGAGACCAAGGAGACTTAATCTACCTAGTACCTGGTTGAAAACAAAACAAAACAAAACACTATTTGCAACATTCCTATCAAGTGGTCAGCCAACCTCTCAGGGTTTAGGGGAGGAATAATGCTTTATAAACTCAAAAACATTGAAAGCTTTGTTCTGATGCTTAAAAAGATTTTCTCACTACTTTGTAGTACTACTGGGCCCATTCTTGCCACTAAAGTAAGGCATTGATAATTCAAACTTTATTACAATGGAAACTGTCTTTGGCTTTCTTCATGTCCATAATTTCTGTTTCCAGGATGGTGAACACTGGAAACTGGCCCAAGCCAAATAAACTAAACTTTCCTAACTTTATAGAGTCTCTGGAACAATATGAAGTAACTCACACTGTTGGGAAATCCCATACTTTGGCCGAGGGACCTTGGTACTTACATCAGTCCATCTGTCATGGAGTAACTTATTTATTCATAGGTGTGGGTACTCCTACTACCAACAAAGATTGCAACCCCTTCTTATGCCCCAGTAGCTTGTTTTCAAGAGAGTGAAATAATCATCATCCTAGATGAGTGATGAGCTCCTCCTAGCTTACCTAGGCTAGTCCTCAAATTACAAATATGTGGTCCTTTGCCAGGCCCTTGCACAAAGCCTTTCCAGTTAAGAAGAGGTTGCCAGAGTTTATGCTTTGCTAGAGTAGACTTGAAGAGTCAAGGTTCAAATTATCTCATACAGAGGCAATAGACTGAAATTTTCATGAAGGATGGTTCCTAACGATAGCATTAATAGTAAGTCAAATTTATGTTTCACTTTAAGGATTGCAAGATGCTTTATAATAACCTTGCAGATTATTCCTCAGTTTTACAGAGGAGACAAAGCTTAAAAAATAGGTTGTTCAAGGTCACACAGTTAATAAGATCAAGGATTTCATCCCAGGACTCTGCATTTATTCTAAGACTAATATCTTTCCACTATACTCTTTGGAACAAGAATCCCATCAATCAAAGTGGTGATATCCTGGTAAAAAGCACTACATTTGAGTTCAGAATGTTTGGGGTCAAAGCCAAGCTTTTCTATTTGCTTTTTGACCATGAGTAACTTGTCTTAACTCTCTGAGTTTCAGGTTCTATGAAAATAGAGATAGGAACAAATGAACTACTTGCTTCCACCCAGAGGATTGTTACGAGACTAAAATGATGAAAAGAGATGTGAAAAGATGGGTAAGAATTCTGACTCTACTACGTGTGTGTTCTTGGGCAAGGTCTTTAACCATTCTGGGCCTCCATCTGTAAAATGAGGGGATCAAGAATGTACTAAGCACTGTGCATACAAAGAAAAAAAATGAAATAGTAAATCGCCCTTCAAAGAACTTAAATTCTATTTGTGATTCTGTTGTAACCATAAAGTGAAGTTGGGCCATCATTCACTTTAATATTTTATATATTTTTTAAAATATTAAAGTGAATTAATGGCCCAACTTCAAAATATTAAAGTGAATTAATGGCCCAACTTCACTTTATGGTTTATTTTTCCAATTAAATCTAAAAACAATTATTAACATTCATTTTCAAAATTTTTTGAGTTCTGAATTTTTTCTCCTTCAATTTTCCCTTTTTGAAAAATCAAGCAGTTTGATATAGATTATCCATGTGCCATCACACAAAACATATTTCCATAGTCTGTTTTAAAAGAAAACACAGACACCCCCCCAAAAAAATAGAAAAGAAAGTTTTTAAAAGTATGCTTTGTATGAAGTCAATTTAAAGATTCCAGGACTAACATAAAAATAAGAATCTCTATCAATCAAGTTTCTATGAATAAAAAGCACAGAATAACCTTTTTTATTGGTACTGAATTGAGATCCTTTGTGCTTCTAACTCGTCAGAGAAAGTTTGATTTTGCTGGTACCTCCCCACCTGCTTTGTGCAGTGGAGGCAAATTTCTTCCATGGAGAGAGAAGAGGGGAAATAACCTCCCACTTGCCTTTCCCAGTATAAGTCCTCTTCCTTCAAAATTGACCTTTTCCAGATAGACTTGCCTTCCCATGAACATGAATAGGCAACCTTTAAAGTTCCTCCTAGCTAAGAATTCTAGGTGTCTTTACCACTAGGCTAGAATCCTCCATCTTCGGTGACTTTACAATTTGGTTGTAATCCTACATTGCAAGGATATGTCTTTATAGATGGGTTGGAATCCTTTGTCTCAGCTCTATCTTCTTCCTTTCCTTTTTTAAATCATATTTTTTTTTTCCAATTACTTGTGAAGACCATTTTAACATTCATTAAAAAAATTGTTTCAAATTTTCTCCTTCCCTCTCTTAATTCAACCTCATAAGTATAAAAAATTTGAGATCAGTTATATATGTATAATTATGTAAACCATATATTAGTCATGTTTTGAAGGAAGAAATAGATTGAAAGAAAAAAAAATCACTAAAAAATAAAGTGAAAATAGTTTCTTTGATCTGTATTTAGATTCCAGTAGTTTTTTCTCTACATATGTATATTATCTTTCATCATGAGTCTCTTGGAATTGTTTTAGAGCGTTATTTTTCTAAGAACAGTTAAGTCAATCATTGTTGATCATCATACAGTGTTTCTGTTACTGTGTATAATGTTCTAATTAGTTCTATTCACTTTACTCAGCATCAGTTCATGTAAGTCTTTCCAGGCTTTTCTGAAATCATCCTCCTCATTTCTATTTTGTACATCACAAAATATTTTTGTACATGTAGGTCCTTTCCCCATTTTTATGATCTCTTTGGGATACAAATCTAGTGATGAGCATAACCCTTTGGGCATAATTCCAAATTGCTCTTTTAGAATAGTTGGATCAGTTCACAACTCCACCAACAATGCATTAGTGTCCGAATCTTTTCCACATCCATTATAACATTATATATATATATATATATATATATATATATATATATATATATGTTTTTATAGCTGAACTGTTGCCACTTTATCTTCTTTTTCCTTTGTTTCCCTACTATCACTATTATTTTCCCTACTTCCCTACTACTGTTTTGATACTAGAATGGCTATTTAGTTGGCACTCAATGAACTCAATACTTTATTTCTGGAAAACAATAATAGTTCATATTTAATTCATATTTTATGGTTACAAAGCACTTGACATCCATGATCACATTTAATCCTCACAACAACCTGAGGCAAGAGCAGAGAGAAGGGGAGAGGTCAAGGAGGAGTATTAAGTATCCTCATTGCCCAGAAGAAAACAGTAAAGGTGAAACAGATGAGGTGACTTATCCAAGATCACACAACTAATAACCTAACTAGTAGAGGTGCCCATGATCACAGACTGCTAGTCCAAGGCTCTTGCCACTGTACCATGCAGTGTTAAAAAGAAAATTTTAGATAGCTAAGATGGAATACGGGAGAGTTTATACTTTTTTAGTAACTACAGCTAACATTTATATTATACTTTAACTTTCACTTTATATTATCTCATTTGAACCTCACAACAACTTTGGGAGATACCAAATACACACATAATAATTTCCATTTTACGAGTGAAGAAACTGAGGCTTAAAGCTGTTCATTGTCTTATTCATTATCACACAGCTAGTAACTATTAGAGATAGGATTTAAGCCCACTTTGAGTCCGACATTTATTTTTATGCCAGAAGGTCATAGTGAACACTACCTGATATAAACTTTGAGTCAGGAAGAAGCCCAACTTATTATTATCAGCATAACCAAGTCCCAGACTATTCCTGATTTGTAAGCATGGAACTCTTTTTTTTTTTTTTAATTTTAATTTTATTTTATAATTATAACTTTTTTTTTTGACAGTACATATGCATGGGTAATTTTTTACAATGTTATCCCTTGCACTTACTTCTATTCAGATTTTTTCCCTTCCTCCCCCAACCCCCTCCCCCAGATGGCAGGCAGTCTTATACATGTTAAATATATTACAGTATATTCTAGATACAATATATGTGTGTAGAATCGAATTTCTTGTTGCACAGGAAGAATTGGATTCAGAAGGTAAAAATAACAGTTTACAATTATTTCCCAGTGTTCCTTCTCTGGATGTAGCTGATTTTGTCCATCATTAATCAATTGGAATTGGATTAGCTCTTCTCTATGTTGAAGATATCAACTTCCATCAGCATACATCCTCATACAGTATCATTGTTGAAGTGTATAATGATCTTCTGGTTCTGCTCATTTCACTCAGCATCAGTTGATGTAAGTCTCTCCAAGCCTCTCTGAATTCCTCCTGCTGGTCATTTCTTACAGAACAATAATATTTCATAACATTCATATACCATAATTTACCCAACCATTCTCCAATTGATGGACATCCATTCATCTTCCAGCTTCCAGCCACTATGAAAAGGGCTGCCACAAATATTTTGGCACATACAGGTCCCTTTCTGTTCTTTAGTATTTCCTTGGGATATAAGCCCAGTAGTAGTATGGCTGGGTCAAAGGGTATGCACATTTTGATAACTTTTTGGGCATAATTCCAGATTGCTCTCCAGAATGGTTGGATTCTTTCACAACTCCACCAACAATGCATCAGTGTCCCAGTTTTTCCACAGCCCCTCCAACATTCATCATTATTTGTTCCTGTCATCTTAGCCAATCTGACAGGTGTGTAATGATATCTCAGAGTTGTCTTAATTTGCATTTCTCTGATCAATAGTGATTTGGAACACTCTTTCATATGAGCGGAAATAGTTTTAATTTCATCATCTGAAAATTGTCTGTTCATATCCTTTGACAATTTATCAATTGGAGAATGGCTTGATTTCTTGTAAATTAAAGTCAATTCTCTGTATATTTTGGAGATGAGGCCTTTATCAGAACCTTTAACTGTAAAAATGTTTTCCCAATTTGTTACTTCCCTTCTAATCTTGTTTGCATTAGTTTTGTTTGTGCAGAAACTTTTAATTTGATGTAATCAAAATTTTCTATTTTGTGATCATTAATGATCTCTAGTTCTCCTTTGGTCACAAATTCCTTCCTCCTCCACAAGTCTGAGAGGTAAACCATCCCATGTTCCTCTAATTTATTTATGATTTCATTCTTTATGCCTAAATCTTGGACCCATTTTGATCTAATCTTAGTATGTGTGTTAAATGTGGGTCCATTCCTAGTTTCTGCCATACTAATTTCCAGTTTTCCCAGCAGTTTTTGTCAAATAATGAATTCTTATCCCAAAATTTGGGATCTTTGGGTTTGTCAAACACTAGATTGCTATTTTTATTCACTATCTTGCCCTGTGAACCTAACCTATGCCACTGATCAATTAGTCTATTTCTTAGCCAATACCAAATGGTTTTGGTGACTGTTGCTTTATAATGTAGTTCTAGATCAGGTACAGCTAGACCACCTTCACTTAATTTTTTTTTTCATTACTTCCCTTGAGATTCTCGACCTTTTGTTGTTCCATATGAATTCTGTTGTTATTTTTTCTAGGTTATTTAAATAGTTTCTTGGAAGTCTGATTGGTATAGCACTAAATAAATAGATTAGTTTAGGGTATTGTCATCTTAATTATATTCGCTCGGCAGATCCAAGAGCACTGAATGTCTTTCCAATTATTTAAATCTGACTTTATTTTTGTGGCAAGTATTTTGTAATTTTGCTCATATAATTCCTAACTCTCCTTTGGTAGATATATTCCCAAATATTTTATACTATCAACCGTTATTTTGAATGGGATTTTTCTTTGTATCTCTTGCTGTTGGATTGTTTTGGTAATATATAAAAATGCTGAGGATTTATGTGGATTTATTTTGTATCCTGCAACTTTGCTAAAATTCTGAATTATTTCTATTAGCTTTTTAGCAGAGTCTTTGGGGTTCTCTAAGTATACCATCATGTCATCTGTGAAAAGTGATAATTTGATTTCCTCATTTCCTACTCTAATTCCTTGAATCTCTTTCTCGGCTCTTATTGCCGAGGGTAGAGTTTCTAGTACTATATTGAAAAGTAATGGTGATAGTGGGCAACCTTGTTTCACTCCTGATCTTATAGGGAAAGGGTCTAGTTTATCGCCATTACATATGATGTTTACTGAAGGTTTTAAATATATGCTCCTTATTATTTTAAGGAATAGTCCATTTATTCATATACTCTCAAGCATTTTTAGTAGGAATGGATGTTGGATTTTATCAAATGCTTTTTCTGCATCTATTGAGATGATCATATGGTTTTTATCAATTTGATTATTAATATGGTCAATTATACTAATCGTTTTCCTAATATTAAACCAGCCCTGCATTCCTGGTATAAATCCCACTTGGTCATAGTGTATTATCCTGGGGATGATTTTCTGAAGTCTATTTGCTAATATCTTATTTAAGATTTTAGCATCAATATTCATTAAGGAAATTGGTCTATAGTTTTCTTTCTCAGTTTTCGATCTACCTGGTTTAGGTATCAGTACCATGTCTGTGTCATAGAAGGAATTTGGTAGGACTCCTTCAATCCCTATTTTTTCAAATAGTTTACATAGCATTGAAGTTAGTTGTTCTTTAAATGTTTGGTAGAATTCACATGTAAATCCATCTGGTCCTGGGGACTTTGTCTTAGGAAGTTGGTTAATAGCTTGGTCTATTTCTTTTTTCTGAGATGGAACTATTTAGACTACTTACTTCTTCCTCTGTTAATCTGGGCAAGCTATATTTTTGAAGGTATTCTTCCATTTCATTTAAGTTATCTAATTTATCGGCATAAAGTTGAGCAAAGTAGCTCCTAACTATTGTTCTAATTTCCTCTTCATTAGTGGTGAGTTCGCCCTTTTAATTTTCAAGACTAACAATTTGCTTTTTCTCTTTCCTTTTTTTAATCAGGTTTACTAAGGGTTTGTCTATTTTGTTGGTTTTTTCATAGAACCAACTCTTAGTTTTATTAATTAATTCAATAGTTTTTTTACTTTCAATTTTATTAATCTCACCTTTTATTTTTTGAATTTCAAGTTTTGTGTTTGTCTGGGGGTTTTTAATTTGTTCCTTTTCTAGCAATTTTAGTTGTAAGCCCAATTCATTGGCCCTCTCTTTCTCTATTTTATGCAGGTAGGCCTGTAGAGATATAAAACTACCCATTTTTACTGCTTTGGCTGTATCCCACACATTTTGGTATGATGTCTTATTATTGTCATTTTCTTGGGTGAAGTTATTAATTATGTCTATGATTTGCTGTTTTACCCAATCATTCTTTAGTATAAGATTATTTAGTTTCCAATTATTTTTTCGTCTATTTTCCCCTGGCTTTTTATTGAATGTAATTTTGATTGCATTGTGGTCTGAAAAGGATGCATTTACTATTTCTGCCTTACTGCATTTGATTTTGAGGTTTTTATGCCCTAGTATATGATCAATTTTTGTATAGGTTCCATGAACTGCTGAGAAGAAAGTATACTCCTTTCTGTCTCCATTTAGCTTTCGCCAAAGATCTATCATATCAAACTTTTCTAGTATTCTATTTACCTCTTTGACTTCTTTCTTATTTATTTTGTGGTTTGATTTATCTAATTCTGAGAGTGCAAGGTTGACATCTCCCACTATTATAGTTTTGCTATCTATTTCCTCTTGCAGCTCTCTTAATTTCTCTTTTAAGAATTTAGATGCTGCACCACTTGGTGCATATATGTTTAATATTGCTACTGCTTCATTATTGATGCTGCCCTTTAGCAGGATATAATGCCCTTCCTTATCTCTTTTAATTAGATCAATTTTTGTTTTTGCTTGATCTGAGATGAGGATGGCTACTCCTGCTTTTTTGGTTTTGCCTGAAGCATAATAGATTCTGCTCCACCCTTTTACTTTTAGTTTGAATGTCTCACCCTCTTTCAGGTGTGTTTCCTGTAAACAACATATAGTAGGATTCTGACTTTCAATCCAGTCTGGCTAATTGCTTCCTCTTTATGAGGTAGTTTGCCCCATTCACATTTATGGTTAGAAGGACTAATTCTATATTGTTTGCCATCCTATTAACCCCTGCTTATGCTTTTCCCCTTTCCTTCCCTCTTACCCCCCTACCCAGTATTAAACTGGTGAACACAACACCACTTGCTTTTCACAGCCCTCCCTTTTTAGGATCCCTCCCCCACCTTAAAGATCCTCCCCTTATTTTACCCCTTTTCCTCGAAATTACTGTATTCCCTTCCCCTTAGCTTACTCCTTCCCTTTCACTTTTCAATGAAGTGGAAGAAGTTTCACCATAAATCGAATATGTCTATTGATACACACTATGTTCATCTCCCTCCTTTCTTTCTCTCAGATATAATAGGTTACCTTTGCCTCTTCATGAGATGTAGTACCACCACTTTACCCTTTTTTATGATATAATTTCCTTTCCACCTCTGGTTTCCAGGACAAATTGTACATATGTTCTTTACATATTTTTTTTGGCAGAAGTATAGTTCTCAAGATTTCTTTTTACCTTTTTAGAACTCTCTTGAGTTCTGTATTTGAAGATCAAACCTTTTATGTAGGTCTGGTTTTTTCATCAAAAATAGATGGAATTCATTTATTTTGTTAAATGTCCATCTTCTTCCCTGGAAAACGATGCTCATTCTTGCTGGGTAAGTTATTCTTGGCTGCATACCAAGTTCCTTAGCCTTTTGGAATATCATGTTCCAGGCCCTTTGTTCTTTTAATGTGGATGCTGCTAGATCCTGGGTTATCCTTATTGTGGATCCTCCATATCTGAATTGCTTTTTTCTAGCAGCTTCCAATATCTTTTCCTTTGTCTGATGGTTCTTGAACTTGGCCACTATATTTCTTGGCGTTTTGATTTTAGGGTCCCTTTCAGTAGGTGATTGATGAATTTTTTTCAATGTCTATTTTACCCTCTGTTTCCAGAACGTCTGGGCAGTTCTCTTTGATAATTTCCTTGAAAATGGTGTCCAAGCTCTTTTTTTCCTCCCATTTTTCAGGGAGTCCGATTATTCTCAAATTGTCTCTCCTGGATCTGTTTTCCAGGTCTGTTGTCTTTCTGGTAAGGTACTTGACATTCTTTTCAATTGTTTCATTTCTCTGGTTTTGCTTGACTACCTCTTGGTTTCTCCTTGAGTCATTCATTTCTACTTGTTCCAGTCTAATTTTCAATGATGTATTTTCTTCACTCACTTTTTTTATATCTCTTTGTAATTGTCCAATTGAGTTTTTATCTTCTATGGAATTTTTTTCCATTTTATTTTTTAGAGAGCTGATTTCTTTTTCCAGCTCACTAATCCTGTTTTCCTTGGAGTTGTTTACCTTTTCCAGCTCACTAATCCTGTTTTCCTTGGAGTTGTTTACCTTTTCCAGCTCACTAATCTTGTTTCTCAATGATTTGATTTCTTTATCCATTCTGTCTTTGAATGCATGGGATGACTTCTCCAGGCTCTCTTGCCAAGCTTCCCTTTCCTTTTCCCATTTCTCTTCCAGCTCTCTTGTGAGAGCCTTTTTGATTTCCTCTATGAGATTCTTTTGTATTGAGGAGCAGCTCATATCCCCCTTAGGGGATTCCTCTGGGGACAGTCTGTTTTTAGTCTCCTCAGCATTTGAAGTCTGCTCCCTCTCCACACAGAAGCTGTCAATGGTTAGAGCCCTTTTGAATTTTTTGTTCATTTTGTCAGAGTAGGAATCAAGAAAACAAACTGACAAGAGAAACAATTGGTCTGTTTTGCGGGGGATGGGGCTGGATGGTATTAATGGGCTTCCTCTACAGACTGGGGGTAGGGCAGCAGAGAGCCACTAACAGAACAGCAATGACTGTACTGAGTCTGCGCTCTGAGGCTCCGAGAACGCACCGAGTCAGTCCAGGTGGGGGTTAGGGGTGGCTGGGCTCTGAGAGACACTGGCTTTCTGGGGTTTTAATCTTCACCTCCGGTGTTTACACCCTCTCCGCTGCTCCTGGCTTGCTGCCAAGACGGAGCATCCACACTGGGGAAAAAGCCTTTTTGCAGAAACAGCAGAGATTGTACCCCTCCCCCTCCGGTCTGAGCTGTGTGAGCTACCTGTCGCGCTCTGGCTTGCCTGCCCTCAGTCTGCGCCCAGTCTGATTGACCCTCCCCCGAGCAAACACAGACCTTCTCTGGCGACTTTCAAGGATGTCTTCTCTTGGTGATTATTTGTGGATTTCTTTCTGGGTCAAGCATTAAGTCCGAGGCTTGTCATGAAGTAAGTTCTGAGAGAAAACGAGGAGCTCAAGCAGCTGTCTGCCTCCACGCCGCCATCTTGGCCGGAACCTATTTGGGATTTTCTTGGCAAAATCAGCATGGAACTCTTTATGAACTTCCATGTTCATAATCTCTGAGTATCTTTAAACAACCTTTGAGATATTGATTAGCACATCTTTTAAAATGGTCTGAAACCGACAATTCTCAGAGGAAGAAATTGAAACTATATCCACTCACATGAAAGAGTGTTCCAAATCACTACTGATCAGAGAAATGCAAATTAAGACCACTCTGAGATACCACTACACACCTGTCAGATTGGCTAAGATGACAGGAACAAATAATGACAAATGTTGGAGGGGATGTGGGGAAACTGGGACACTAATACATTGCTGGTGGAGTTGTGAAAGAATCCAGCCATTCTGGAGAGCAATCTGGAATTATGCCCAAAAAGTTATCAAACTGTGCATACCCTTTGACCCAGCAGCGCTACTACTGGGATTATATCCCAAAGAAATACTAAAGAGCGGAAAGAGACATATATGTGCCAAAATGTTTGTGGCAGCTCTTTTTGTTGTAGCTAGAAACTGGAGGATGAATGGATGTCCATCAGTTGGAGAATGGTTGGGTAAATTGTGGTATATGAAGGTTATGGAATATTATTGCTCGGTAAGAAATGACCAGCAGGAGGAATATAGAGAGGCCTGGAGAGACTTAAATCAACTGATGCTGAGTGAAATGAGCAGAACCAGAAGATCACTGTACACTTCAACAACAATACTGTATGAGGATGTATTCTGATGGAAGTGGAAATCTTCAACATAAAGAAGATCCAACTCACTTCCAGTTGATCAATGATGGACAGAGGTAGCTGCACCCAGAGAAGAAAACTGGGAGGGGAATGAAAATTGTTAGCACTAATATCTGTCTGCCCAGGTTGCATGTACCTTCGGATTCTAATGTTTATTGTGCAACAAGAAAATGATATTCGCACACATGTATTGTACCTAGACTATATTGTAACACATGTAAAATGTATGGTATTGCCTGTCGTCGGGGGGAGGGAATAGAGGGAGGGGGGGTAAATTGGAAAAATGAATACAAGGGATAATATTATAAATATATATATATATATATATATATATATATATATATATATATATATATATATATATATATATATATATATATATATATATATATATAATAAAAAAAAAAAATGGTCTGAAACCTGGTTTACCAGATGCATTACATCTGGTTTCTCCTTTATCCCTTCTTCTGAGCTACTATATTCTTTCCTGACATTTTCCCATTTCCCTGACAAACCCCCAAAGCTATATTTCCCTATAAAAGATGTGATTCTGACTAAAATCTTTGCTAAGTCATTTTCAGGACTAAACCCACTATGAGATTCTCTCTCCCTCTCCCTCCCTCCTTCCTTCTCTCTCTCTCTCTCTCTCTCTCTCTCTCTCTCTCTCTCTCTCTCTCTCTCTCTCTCTCTCTCTGTATCTCTCCCTTTCTCTTTCCTTCTCTCTCTTTCTCTCTCTGTCTCCCTCCCATGGGTTTTCTCTTTAATAGCATCTTTCTCCTTATTATATAGCTAACTCTGGTTAATCTGCTAACCTGCCAGGCAATGGCATACTCCCACCTCACAGCATATTCTTTTAATGGATTCTTCCAAATTCCTTTTCTTGGTAATTCTATTGCTCTCCCAAACCTATTTCATATTTACCATTCCTAATGCCTATTTGACCTCTTATTTTGTCTGTAACCTCTTCTCCTTTTGACAAAGAGAATGGCCATTGTGAATTTGTCACATATTTATTTCAAATTAGGATCGCCATCCTGATCTCAAGGGTACCATGTGCTTGGCACTTTACCAAAATCATCCCATCTGGTCTTCACAACAACTTTGAGAGGAAGGTACTATTATAATTCCCATTTTACAGACAAGGAAATTGAGGGAAACAAATTAAGTGACTCACTCAGAGTCACTCGGTAAATGGCTTGAGAGAAGATTTGACTCAGGTTTGCTTGACTGCAGACCAAGCATTTGATCCACCATTCTACTGACGAGGGGGGACCCCAAAACTCTCTCTAGAAAACTCCTTCAAGGAGAAAGTCTCCTTGAATTCTGGCCTCTGTAAAAGACCCTGCCAGAAGGAGACAGAACAAACAACTTCATTCTATTATCTAGATGGGGTTAATTGAGTAGAGTTGGAGATTTTAACTCCATTGAATTGGAGATTAGTATAAAAATTTCATTCAATTCTAAGATTCTCTATTCAAATTCCAGCTCAAGAGCAAACCCTAGCTTGTAGCCAAGGCTTCTATTATAAAATGGGCCAACTTGGGGCTCAGTCCTTGCAGAAGACCTAATATTCCAAGGAACTTCTCTCTTCCTGGCATAGCAGAGACCTCTGCCTACTGAAATGATATTCTCCTTCAGTGTTACTCCCTCTTTCATCTCTTTCTTACCTATTTCCCTAACAAGACTTTATATCTCTCTGCCAGGACTCCTCCACTAGAAAATTTATATCTCTCTGCCAGGACCTTGTCACTAAGAAATTCAGCCTTTCTATTCATGCATAGCAAAAACTGCCTTCCCAGTGCCAATAATAACTTTTCTTTTTTTTTTTTTTTTTTTTTTTTTTTTTTTTTTTTACCAGTCTAGCTTTTTGGATTCATAAATTCCTTTGCCAGAAGGGGGTTCCCACAACTCCCTACCCTGTGCTGAATCCTAAGGGGATTTAGGGGAGCCAAACTTCTTCATTTGGTTCCCTGAACTCTGAACCTACCACTAACCTCATCATTTAACTTCCTGACCACCTGGAACCCTTATCTCATCATTTGGTCCTCATCATTTAACTTCCTGACCACCAGGAACCCTAATCTCATCATTTGGTTCCTTGACCAGGAATCTGAAATCTAGATCTCATCACTACCAGTTGCTTCTTAATAGGAAGCCCCTTGATGCTGAGAAACCATTAAGTCAATTGCCTAGAGTTATATAGCTAGTATGGATGCGAAGTGGGATTTGAACTCATATTTGAACTAGGATTTCTATTCAGGTCTCCCTGACTCTAAGCAGCTAGGGAGTGTAGTGGAAAAAATGCCAGATTTAGAGTCAGGATGACTCCTCTTCCTGCATTTCAGTATGGCCTCAGATGTTTCCTAGCTGTGTGATGCCACTTAAACCTAGTTGCATCAGTTTCCTCATGTGTAAAATGAGCTGGAAAATGAAATGGCCAAGTGCTCCAGGATCTTTGTCAAGAAAATTCCAAATGGGGGCACGAGAAGTTGGACATGACTGAAATGGCTTAACAACCACAACTTTCCAACTCTGTCCAACAGTGTAAGAGGCATCCACAGCTAGTAGAAATTGAATGACTTCCCTGAGATAATAGAGGGCATCAGGACCAGGCTTAGAACTCTGGTCTCCTAATTAAGGAACCAGTTCTTTCTAGTAGAGCATAATGAAAAGCCACATCCTTCTTACTCTAAAGTCTCAGAGTTCCCAAAGCCACAGGATTAAGCCTTAGTAAGCTCATCATAGATGGACTTCTCCATTCAGAAGCTGTATGATCAACTTGTTGGAGATGTTGTGAAGTCATAGGTTGAAGTTCATGGCCTCTGAGATCTCCCCCAGTTCAGAGAAGCTATGATCCAAGGAGATCCCGGTTTTAAATCCTGGCTCAGACATTTCCAAGATAAGTGCCAATGGGCAAGTCACTCTTCCAGTTCAAACCTGAGTTTCTTTTATCTATAAAACTGGGAAAATAATATTTACTTGAAAGATGCATAGATTTGCATCTGTCTGAGATAGAGGAGAGTAGTTGTCTTTTATGTTAATTCTGTGATTATCTGGTTCCATTTGAATGTAAGGTCCTTTATCAGAGAGAATAATAAACCTTTTCTCATCAAGAGCTCTGGGTGCTTAGCAATATTCAGATTCTATTATCTCAGAAATGATTCCCTACCAAAGTACCAGCCAGTTTCCTTATTGTGACAAATGCACAATTAAGTCTGGTCTTTCTTCTTTTGTGAAAGAAATGAAGCGGACTCTCCTTGCAGAACCTCTCCACAGCAGGCTAAGACCAGCTCCCTGGCAAGTAGGAGACAGTGAAGTTGTCTTTGGAGGGCTTTTGTATTGTTCTGTTCCCTGATCAGGAAGGGTGGGAGTGATGACAACCATCATCATATCAGAGCTGACATTTTCTAGAAGCTTTCAGGTTAACAAAGGGTTTTCTTAAGAAGGAAGAAGACAAAGGGGGAGGCGAAGGGGAGGAGGAGAAAGGTGGTGAAAGAGAAGAGGAAAAGAGGGAGAAAAGGGGGAGGAGAAGGAGGATGAAAAAGAGAAAAAAATAGAAGAGAAAGGAGAGAGGGCAAGTAGAAGGTGATTAAAAAAAGAGTGGGGAGGGAGTCCCATTCATCTCCAAGGTTTGTGAATATTTCCTTATAGCAACTTTATAAAAATCAAATTCAAAAACTTTTCTTAAAAACATACTATGTACCATGTGTTGGGCTAGGTTTTACATAGCAATGGAAATATTATGACTATTTTACAGATTTAAAGAATAATAGGAAACAAATAAATACCGAGTTTAAAAGAGGGTGATTTGTCCATACAAAGAAGTATTTAGGAATAAATAAAAGACTGACTCACAGCTTTTGTCCAAACTGTAATGGAAGCAAAGTATCTTATTCCCTGCTCCATTTTCAATTTTTCCATTCTCCACTTTCTTATAAGAATTGCATGGAGTAATTAAAGAATACAATGGATAAAGCAGTGGCCCCAGAATCAGGAAAAGTTCAAATCCAACCTCAGATACTTTGCTAGCTTTGTTTGTAGCTCTGAATACATGTCACTTCATCTCTATTGGCCTTGGTTTGTTCATCAGTAAAATGAGAATAATAATAATAATAGCATCTACTTCCCAGAATTTGTTATAGGATCAAATGAGATAATTATAAGGTGTTTAGCAGAATGTCTGGTGCATAGAAAGGACTATGTACATGTTAGATATTATTATTGTTGTTGTTATTTTTTTATTCCTTCCAAAAAAAAAAAACAAAAAAGATGAAGATATTCAAGTCTGTAGAGGAGAGTGCTTGGCTTAAAGTCACTAATTGGGGCACAGTAGAACTCAATTCATTGACTCTGTCTTTCTCATAACAATGACCTTCTCTCTAGACCTTTTTCTTTTCACACTCCAAACTTCTCTACCTATTTCTTTGGGGAACAACTCTTTTCTATAGAATTAGTCCCAATGAATGGCAGCTTGCTTGGATTGATAAGTTCTTTTTACTACAACTCTGATAAACTAGTTGCAGTTGTATTATTGGTTGATAATGACTTTAGAGGTCCATTTCTTTCATAGAATATTTATGTTTTCATACACAAGGGGTGACTATTATCAAAGGTCCAAAGAGCTTAGTGGTTGACTGGAACAGGAGAAACTTGTTAGGTCATATAGTTAGCAACTTAGCTAGTAATCTAACTATATAAATAAGATTACATATAGCTTGTAATCTAGAAGAGAATGAGTTTTATTTTATATCTGAGATATTGGACAAGTCAATTCAACAACATTCAATAAAATCCTTGTTAATCACCTACTATGTGTCATCTCTCAGGACTTCAATCTTTGCTTCTTTAGCTGTGGGACCCAGGTTGCCACCTCATCTTTATATTGATCTTTATTAATCCCAATCATTTAATTATTTAATTTCAATTATTTAATCCCAATACTATAAATACTATAAACTTTCTTTTGATATTCATCTCTTCAAGCCTCCTTCTTTCCATTTGTACAATGGGGGAAATATTCAGAGCTATTAATTTCAAGTCTAGTTCTAATTCCATTACATCACAGAAAATGCTTTGTCACTGTCTACATACTATAGAAATAGTTGGGTATTTAGTAGTACTAATAGCAGCAGCAGCAAGAGTGATCATAATATTCTATTTTTAAAAAATAATCCTATATCATCTTTACCTTTAGATTCTCTTGTCATTTAATTTCTGACTCTGACCAATTAACTTTAGTTCTGCAAATAACGCTTTCGAACACTAAAATGATTGGAAATTTTCCCTTGGAAAGATATGAGCTCATTACCAAATCATAACTGAATGTCCTTGAAAATCACTACCTCACCATTCTGGGTTAACAATTGACTACCAAATAAGGGATCTTTTTTTTCTCTTTTATTAAATATTTATCAAATGCACATAAAAGAATTTTTAATAATCATTTTAAAGTTTGATTTCTAAATTCTTTCTCTCCCTCTCATCCCCTCTGTGAGAAGGCAAACACTTTGATTTCAATTATATGTGTGAGGTGATGCCAAACATATTTCCATATTAACCATGTTGCAAAAGAAAACACAAACAAAAGAAACAATAAAAAGAAAAAAAGAAAGTTTATAGTATTGAAAGTAAAGGTTCCTTAAATGTTTGGAAGAATTCACTTTTGAATCCAACTGGTCCTGGAGAAGTTTTTGTATGGTTTATTCAATCTCTTTTTCTAAGACAAGATTATTTCAGTATTCTGTTTTCACTTCCTAATACCTTGGGCAGTTTTGTAAATATTAATCCTTTTTACTTAGATTTTCAGTTTTATGAACATATAAAGGCAACTAACTCCTAATAATTGCTTTAAGTTCATCTTTATAGATGATGCATTCATCAATTTTATTTTTGATAATAGTAATTTGTGGTTTTGTTCCTTTTTTAAATCAAATTCATCAATGGTTTATCTATTTTATTTTATTTTTCATAAAACCAGCTCCTAGTTTTATTTATTTGTTCAATTTTGTTAATCTCTCATTTGATTTTCAGGATTTCTGTTTTAATCAGAATTTGCTAAGGATTTGTAATTTGTTCTTTTTGTATTTTATTTTAATTCCCTGAACAATTCATTGATTGAATCTTTCTCTCTTTTCTTGGTGAATACATTTAAAGATACAAAAATTCCCCTAAATATTGCTTTGGCTGCATGCCACAAATTTTGGAATGTTCATTCCATTGTTGTCATTGTCTTTAATGAAGTAATTGATGATTTCTATGATTTATTCTTTGACCCACTCATTCTTTAGGATTAGATTCTTTAGTTTCCAATGAGCTTTCAATCAGTATTTCCATGGCCTTTTATTAAATGTAGTTTTTGTTGCATTATGGTCTTAAAAGAGTGCATTTAATATTTCTACTTTTCTTCATATAGGTTTTAAATGCTCTGATACATGGTAAGTTTTTGTGAAGGTATCATAGATAATTAAGAAAAAAAATTCCTTTCTATTTCCATTCGGCTTTTTTCCAAAAGTTTATCACATCTAACTTTTCAAAAATTCTCTCAACTTTTATGATGAGTTTTATATAGCTCTGAGAGGTTAAAGTTGAGGTCCCCATGAGTATATCTTTACTGTTTATTTCCTCCTATAACTCATTTAACTTTTTCTTTAAGAATTTGGATACTATGCCATTCAGTGCATATATGTTCAGGATTGTTATTATTTCATTAAACTTACTTTTTGCTTTTGCTTTTGCTTTGTCTGAGAACATGATTACTTACCCCTGCATTTTTAAAATATTAACTGAAGTGTAATAGATTCTGTTTCAGCCCCTATTTTTAGTTCTGTGTGTCTCTTTTCAAATGTTTTTCTTATAGATAACATATTGCTGAATTCTGGTTTCTTATTCATTTTACTAACTGTTTCCATTTTATGAGTGAATATTCCTAATTCACATTCAAAGTTTATTCATAATTGTACATTTCCCTTTATCCTATTTTCTTTTACTTATCTCTTTCTCTCTTTCTATCATATCTCCCCTTTGTAAATTTAAAGCCTATTTTGTTTCTTATCACTGCCCTTTCTTTTATCATCCCCCTTTCTCTTGTCCCCTTCCTACTCCTTATTGGGTAAGATAGATTTCTATTATCAATTGTATACACACATGTGTATATGGATGTGTGTGTATTATTTTCTTCTTTTCTCTTTGAACTAATTTAAATGTTAGGAAATTCTAGGGTTGCCCGTGCGTGCACGTGCACACACACACACACACACACACACACACACACACACAATTTCCCTTTCTATAATGACTCTCTCTTGTCCATTTCTTTTGTGTGAGATAATTTTCCTCAACCTTCCTCTTCCTTCATTCCCTTCTTCTTCAAAGACAT